>NC_060951.1:32908598-32910445 GCF_022045245.1 Lucilia cuprina | reverse complement strand
AAATTTTTGATATTGCAGATATATATACATTTACAATAATGATATTTATTTTATTCCATTACGATGAGGGTAGCGAAGCACACTGGGTATAGCTAGTAAAATATAAAATAGCAACAACAACAACAATTTATCACACACAAAGAAATGGTGATGACCTTGAATATGGACAATAACATTTGCAAAATATTCGTGCAAATAACAAAAAAATATATATTGTATGAAATACACACGAACAGAACTACGAACTCATGAAAAAGAAAAAAAAAACGAATTTTAAGTTAAATAACCTTTTGCTACAATAAACTAAGCCAAACGTGTTGTCTAGTAACAAAGATAGAGAGTGAGTGAAAGAGAGAGGGGGAAAAAAGAAAACGTATTAAAAAAAAGCAATAACAAACAAAAGGATACAATTTTCAATATAACTCCTTGAATTTGTGGAGGTAGAATGAATACGCTTACGTTAAAATAAGGCCTAAAGTTAAGCTGAAGTAGAATATAGAAGATACCATACTAAAGTCCTTACTATATCACATAGTCGAGACTATAGTCCAGATAATAGAATAGACTATAGAATATACCATAGTCCAGACTATAGAATATACTATAGTCCACATTACAGAATATACTTCATACTATAGTTCAGACTGCAGAATAGAATATACTAGACTGTAGACTAAACTAAAGTTCATACTATAGACTAGACTATCGTTCAGACTATAGGTCAGATTAAAGTTATAAACTATAGTTCGGGCGATAGACTAAATTTCTATTTTGTCCAAACTAAAGCAAGTCCAAAGTCTATCTTCAGTATAAAGTCCAGGCAATAGATTCTATTATATAGTTCGAAATATTGACTAGTCTATATTAAGTCCTTATATAGCACATAGTATAGACTATAGTCCAGACCATAGAATATACCATAGTCGAGACTGTCGAATAGACTATAGTATAGACTACATTATAAACTACAGACTAGACTATAGTTCAGACTGCAGAATACAATATACTAGACTGTAGACTAGAATAAAGCCCATACTATAGACTAGACTATAGTTCATACTACAACTTAGACTATAGCTCAAGACTACAGCTCAGGCTATAGCTTAGATTGTAGTTACAAACTATAGTTCTGGCTATAGACTAAATGTCTATATTGTCCAAACTAAAGACAAGCCCAAAGTCTACCTTCAGTATAAAGTCCAAGAAATAGACTATAATATAATAAAGGTCTATATTATAGACTATAGCCCAGACTATAAACTAAACTATAATATAGACTACAGAATAGAATATAGAAGAGACTTAAGTTTAGATTATAGTTTGGACTATTTATAGACTAGTCTTTAGTACAAACTAAACTATATGCTGTAGACTAGAATAAAGTTCAGCTTATAGTTCAGAAAAAAACTGGACTATAATATAAACTAAAGACTACACTATAGTACAGGCTACAGACTAGACTATACTTCTTGCTATAGACTAGGCAATAGTCAAGACTATAGCACAGATAGGCTATAGCTCAGATTTTAGTTATAAACTATAGTTCGGGCTATAGACTAAATGTCTATATTGTCCAAACTAAAGACAAGCCAGGCAATAGACTATAATATAGTAGAGGCTATATACTAGACTACTGTCCGACTTCAGAATAGAATAGACTATAGAACTATAGTTCGGACTACAGATTAAACTATGGAAAAGACATTAGATCAGACTACAGACTAGACTCTAGTCCAAACTTGTGAGGTCAAGCCACAAGTAGCAATTAGTTTCAAAATCGCCCTTTCCAGATCCAGTTGTCGATCTGCTAGTGCATATCTTAAGCTGTATCTGTTTTGTGAGGGCTA
>NC_060951.1:32885923-32908498 GCF_022045245.1 Lucilia cuprina | reverse complement strand
AGCTTTAACCGTTTAGGCTGTGCGATGATGAATCAGTCAATCAGTCAGTCAGTCAGTCAGTCAGTCAGTCAGTCAGTAACGTTAGAATTTTATATATATAGATTAACTCTCATCATAGTCTGTCTGTATCTAATACTCTCACTACTTGGCTGTGACTCCTAGTATTTGCATCTATGATATCTATTACAGTAATGCTTAATTACGTAGTAGATTTTAAATGAAACGTGTGCAAAATCTTAAGGATGTTTTTGTAAACGATATTAATATATATTTTTATTTATGGTGTGTAGCAATAAAGTTAATATTTTTAGGGAAAGGATAACAATAACTTTTCTCCTCTCCTATCCATAACATTTTTGACACTTTAACTTAAGAATTTCCGTTTAAATAACAAAAGAAAAACATTAAGGGAATAATGCTATATAATTTTATTATATTTTCAAGTCTAGTTTAATGACCTCAGCTCCTGGGTCTACTTTTCGTTTGAAATAATAAACATTTTTTTCTCAAAATCATTGTTAAAATACAGCAAACTTTGACAAAAGCCTCTGTTTTATTACTGGGGACTGCTGTTTAATGTCAATCTTGTACATAACTGAAATAGTGTAACACAGACCCTAAGTTACTCACTCACACCTGGTAATAATATCAGTTCAGACACATGTTTTAAAATATTTAATTTTTTCTTTTTCTTCTTAAGTCTGTTTTAGTAATTCTGTGTGCGTGTGTGTGTGTGTGTTCGTCTGCTTTTATTTTTAAACTTCTCACACTTTTAGTTTTGAAATATTTGCGGCTCTTCACCAGGGTAGAGTGGCAAAAAGGTTTTAAATATCTTTTAAAATATTAAATTACTTATTTTCTTTCAACATTATTTCTGTATGATATGTAATAATAATTTATATATTTTTCTCTTTCTTTTGCAGAATTTGCGCCAGTTTTTGTTTTTTGAAAAAAAAATTACTTTATTAAAAAATTTAAAAATTTAAAAAAGGAATTAAAAGAGGTAAGTTTTTAATTTTAAATATCCTTTAAAAATTCTATAAATATATCCTTAAAGTTCTTATAGTTTACTCACTGTTGTCATGTCAAAGCATTGACCTCGTTCGCTCCCTCTCTTTCTCTCTCTCGTTTACTATTTAGTAGCCAGGATGGCAGCTGTCAAAGTCTGCTCTCTGACTATGTCAAGTCATTGATCTCTCTTGTTTATTTTTTACTGTTTAATTTTAGAATATTTTTTTAAAGAAACATATGTTTATGGGGGTGGATTTCAATTGTTTTATATTTGTTATATAGTACTTCTCTTTCTTTTCGTTATTTTCACTGTTATCGTATTTGGTGTCAAGTTTCTTAACTAATTACAATGATCTTGATTTTATTTTTATTTTAGATGGAACCTAAAGGCCAGTTTTCCAATGAATATAATATTTCCTTTATAATGTTAATTTTCCGTTATGTACATTTTTGTCGTTCTTTGTTTAAAAAAATTGTTCCAATCTGATGATATCATGATCAAACTTTTTGGCGGCGGGATTGTTTTTACACATCGCTTTTTTCTTTCGCGTTTTTCATTCTACAGAAAGAAAAAGCCGATGCGAAGAGAACCGGTTATTGTTTTTACACATCGTTTTTTTCTCTCTCGCGTTTTTCTTTCGACAGAAATAAAAAGCTGATGCGAAAAGAACCGGGTATACAGAAGCATTTAAACCCATTATCTGTTTAGAAGTAGTTAGTCGACAGAAAGAAAAAGTTGATGCGAGGACAACCGGGTATATAGAGCATTTTAACTTAATCGATATCTTTTGAATCAGCTTTAAGATGTTAAATATATGTATATCGAAGAACAAAGCCTGTGATCCCTTCCATTCTTCATCAAAGTTTCGAATAGAAATTTACCTGTAAACCACAACTCGTTTTTAGCGATTTTTCTCGTTTCAATTCCTGATTATATCATGATCAGGGTCGGACAAACTGATGATATTGTTATTAAACTTACAAACGAAAACAGAGCGAAAGGCTGTTGCGAAAACAACGGGATATGTTAAACCTTCCGATTCTACTTTGTGAAGTTATTGAACTTTTGGATTCACCTGCAGTTCTGAATAAATAAACATTAACTCACGTTGCATTTCCCATGATTAAATATTCATTATTCAGTTGGACAATTCTGGTTAAAGTTGGTTCTAAGAAAACCGTCACATTCATCTCCTAGTGTTGCTGTCTCTATTGGGAAGGATATAGTCGGTTGGCATTAATAAAACAAGCGGTGATATAGTAACAACAGAGCCAGCGAGACCTTCAAACCTAATCAAGGCCATTGAATGCTTCTTCGAGTCCTCTCGCGATTTTGCTTTACCTGCCTTACTAGGGATAACAGCGTAAAGGCACTTTCTAGCAGATCGGGGATCTAATTCGCTCCCACTAGAAGATCATGAAATTATTTAAAGTCTATTATAGTTCAGTTGTCTGATTCTAGAGAAACTAATTTTTACGAAATTAACCAGTTATCGATTAGCTTTGGTATATGTTCCCAGAAAGCCTAAGGTTAAGTACATATTCATATGAAGATTATACTCAAATACTAGGCACTTTAAACTAGAATTGTTTTTGCTTTCAATGACGGCAAAGCGAATCATATAAAATTTCTATTTAACATAAAATACTACGCTTTATGCTAATTTATTGACGTATTTCCATTAAAATATATATGTTTTTTTTGTTATTTTATTCATGTCATTTTTACATATGACATACACATCATAACCTACCTTTTTTTCCCTTCACTCGATGAACTGTCAACAACAGTTATAATAATAAACAAACAAAGTGACAAGTTAGTTAGTTCGTAAGTCTTGCACAGTCTTCTTTCTTAATATTTAATTCTCTCAGGCATAAATACATGCAAACACATACAAACACCTGCAAGAAAGTTGGCTAACTTAGTTTGCTAACTCTCACTCATAACAGCACTAGATTAAGAAAAACTTACAAGTTTTGCTGTTTTCTTTTGTTTTTGAGAGTAAATTAAGAAAGAGAGAGAGTAGCGGTTTAGAAATGAAGTTAAGACATCATATGTCAAAAAATCAAGTATTTCTTAATTGTTTTTTAAAAAAACTTACTCTCACCTTCGCTTCCAGTTGTGTACTCTATCTACTTCGAAAAAACATAAACAAGAACATTCTGTTGGTAAATTTTTATATCAAAACATGTGTTACGTTGCCAATGTCACGTTTTTTCCAGCATATTGTTTTTAATTTCTTTTATTTACAACATTTTTTTTTGGTTCCATTTAATAAATCAACCATACAAATCAAGTTAAACAACTCCAACTTTTTCCTGTTTCTTTTTTAATTTTTCTTTTGGAGAAGTATTTGTATTTCAAAAGGAGTGTGTGTTTCTTTATTCACGTAATATCTACGTATTTTTCTTTTTCAATAATTTTGTACTCTTTGAAATTATAATTTTCTCAGAAACATTACGCCGTTCAAATGTGTGCTACTTAAATTATAAACATGCAACATATATAGTGGTTCATATTATACAATGGTCAGCATTTGCAACAGAGTTTGATATACATAACTTCATCGTCTTATTTCTCATCCGCCGGAAGTAACACTCTACATGCGTCTCCTACTTACTAGAATGTGTTAAAATATCAGCTGTTTTAAAAGTTATACAAAAAAGAGGAGTGTGTTAATAAAGTCAAGAACTTTTCAATGTAGTGGAGGTATTTATGTATCGTGTGAAAAGGGTTAAATAAGTTAAGGGATGTGTGTGATCATAGTTTTTTTTTTGTTGGAATTGAGGCGCTTAGCAACAAGATTAAAGTTGTTTCTTTAGGTATTTGATAGAGTAAATAGGAGTTTGAAAGCTTTTGGTTGGGTTTGAGTTGTTCAACGGGTTGTTAACCCCCGTGCATTAGATGTAACTCGGTCAACGCGTTTACCCTGAAAAAACTTTAGCCAATTACCAACCGGGCTAAGATTAACGAGTTCAATGTAGGGTTCTATAGTTGAAACGAAAAGTCGACTTTTCGACTTTTTGCGTTTTATGAAAAGTCGACTTTTCGACTTTTTGCATTTTATGAAAAGTCGACTTTCGACTTTTTGCATTTAGTTAAAAGTCGATTTTTCGACTTTTTTCATTTAGTTAAAAGTCGATTTTTCGACTTTTTGGACTTTTTCCGACTTTATTCGAATTTCCGTCTTTTCGACTTTTTCGACTTTTATTTACAAAGTCGACTTTTCGACTTTTTTCATAAACGATAGTCGAGTTATTGACTTTTTTGGAACAAAATAGTCGACTTCGACTTTTTTCGACAAAAAGTCGATTGTTCGATTATTCGAAAGTCGATTTATAGAACCCTAGTTTTATGGTTCCATTTTTAGTCAAATGATTCCAAAGAATGACCGATAAGTCAGTTGCTATCTCCGACAAACTGGAAGCATACACTAAGATGGCAATAACAAGAATAACATCATGGTGACATGTCCCAGAAGATGAGAAAACCCTGCTCAGTAGCGACCTAATAAGTTGGTCAAGTCTTGTGATAGTTGACTTTGATACGTTAACCTTCTAGTATTGTCAACTTTATTGGAAAGTGGATAGTTCTTTTGGGTATCACGCGATCATCTGAAGGGAAAATCTAACTGTAGATCACAACATGTTACAAGTTCATCACTTCTATAGTCTGTAGTTGGTTTGCAAACTTGCCAGATATGTCAGTTTCTATCTTCGATAAACACTGAGATGGCAATTACAACAAGAAGGGAGAATTATCATCGAGGTGACATTTCTTGCGTATTTGGGGATTTTAACTCCGAGGCTACAATACCAGAATATTGAAAATAGAAAAATAATTGGAAAATTCCATTTCCAACATTTACATGTGTGTGGGGGCTTTTGTTAATAAGTTTTTTATTTATTAGGTAATAATTTGGATTTAAAAAAAAAACACATTACTACAAAAAATCAATTGAGAAATATGTATAGTTTTAAAAATAACCCCAAAACACAAAGAAAAAATTCTTTAAAAAGATGTCTCAAGAAAATGACAACAAAGAATATGACGTAGCAACAAAGAAATGACTAACGTATTGAAAATAAATAAAAAATCATACATATTTTGCGCAATATTTAAAAAAAATAAACATAAAAAGAGTTTTCAAATTAAATTTAATGGCAACTAAAATAAGATATATTTTTAAAATAAATAAATAATAAGAGATAATATGAAAATTAAAAATAGAATGACTAAAAATTTAAACAAAAAAACTGTCAGGAAACATGATTTTTTTCATTTGTTTTTACTATCAGATGTCTAATCACATGGTATTGTTTACAAAAAGTATAAAAACTTATTTGAAAATATGGTAACTTTGTTGAAAAGAAAAGAATCTGAAAAATAGAGTATGCAAGTCAAGTAAAGAGTAGGGTTCACGGAGCATACTGTGAAATAAAGTATTTCAACAGCTGATTGTTTTGTTTAATTCATGAAAATTTTGAAACTTCCTATAAAATGAATTCTATCTTAAAACCAATACTGTCAAACTCCAAATATATAAAAAAAACATGAAATCTCACTAAAAATAAATGACTTTACCTTATAATCGATACGTCTTTGTAGAATTCTACAAAACCACTTTCCCTTAATCAACTTTTTGTTGAAAACCAGTCCAAGTTAACTTTCAACAAAGTTGAAAAGTCGACTTTTATGTAAGAAAAAAAACCGCATAGTAGATTAAACAAAAAATTAAAAAAATATTAAAATTTATTGAAAACTCGAAAACAAAGATACTAGCCGAAATGGCTCATACAAGCCGGTAATATTTTGCAAGCCGCGACTCCGCTGACTTCTTTCGGCTCAAAAGCTAAACTGGCTTAAATGTAGCCGCTGTTAGAGATTGAAAAAGGCACATGTATTTCGCGAAATAATTTCACCAATTTGAACGGAGTTGCCACTATTTTAAAATCTTATTGCGAATTGAAAAGAGTTGCCAAACTGCATTGTGCTAATATTAAAATAGTGAAAAGTACAATAAATATCCTTTTTATGCAGAAAAAATCTTACAGGCTATTATACAGAGATTTTTCAATATAATAAACGCAATTTCTGCAGAAAAATTGAGCCGACAATTTAGCCGCCGTCGATATTTTCTATAATAAAACTCCGCTGTCGACCTAAAATGATAGCGCCGTCGTCGCTGATCATTTTGCATCGGCTTGTATCTCTGCTCGAAAATTCCTAAAGGGCAAAAAGTCAACCTTTTGTTCATATAGAATTATAGAGTAGAATTATGCTATTGAAGTCAACTAATTAGTAGGGTTCTATTAATCAACTTGAAAATAATCGAAAAATCAATTTAATTGTAAGGAAAAGTCGAAAGTCGACTTTTTATTGCAAATATATACAAAATAATGAATTCGCCTAAAGTCATGTCAGAGGTCAAATTTTCTAAATTCGCCTGAATTGTTTGAAAAATCAAGTTAACTTAAAAAATTATTGCACACAAACGCAATAAACCTAATCTATGTATGTAAATTATTATAAGCAATATGTGATGATATAATTAATTATAACTTAATATGAAATAACGTTTACATAAACAAATTTACGTAAATATTTTTCTAATTTCGATTGAAATCAGCAAAAGGTCAAAAATTTAGATTTTTACTTATTATTTTAAAACCATCACAAGCACACGCTTTTTATATATAAAACAAGTAATATTTCTATATTCGGCTGTGCCGAATCTTATATACCCTTCACCAAGTATGTTATAAAAAACAGTTTTTATTTATTTTGTATCTTTGTACACATGTCACACATAACATACACACAAACAAATATAAACTGTAGCAGAAAGAAATATTAACCGTTGTACTGTAATACCACTGTCAAACTGTATTACCAACCTCAAACAAATATCAGCTGTATTACCAACATATTACTGCTTTATCTCCTTGTTCTTGTTATACCCACTTACCTTCGTGAGAACAGAACAGCATCCAAACATACAAAACAAAATACACAGCTGAATAAAACCAAATACATCTCCACACACACATGTGCATCTTTATCCAATTCACAGTGTTGTTGTTGCTTTTTTAACAAAACATGAAAACATGTGGCTTTTTTGATGAAATTTTCAGAGGTTGTCTCGGATTTTTGCTCATATCTCCGTTATTTATAGACCGATTTTTCTGATTTTAAATAGCGATATTCTCGAATGTCTAACTGAATTATTGAAGATTCGGATCTCGCCGATATCTGGGGACCTCTAAAAACTGATTTCAACAGACAGACAGACGGACATGGCTTAATCGACTCCGCTATCTATAAGGATCCAGAATATATATACTTTATAGTGTCGGAAAATTATATTATAGAAATTATAAAACTTATATATACCCTTCTCACGAAGGTGAAGGGTATAAAAAAGGTTTAAAAAAATCATTTAAACAAAATGTAAATTAAATTTTTTTATTTACATTTTAACCAAAATAAATGGCTTAAAAATTTAATTTTATTAAAAATGTCTATGAGTCAATGAACAACAACTATTAAAGCTTTAAATTATATACGATCATAATGTCTATAAAGTGGATAGATGAGGTTGATAATCATAATAATAATGTTGTTAAAACAAGATAATGATGATAGCAACAGCTAAAAGTACAAGTGTTTCAACTTCAAAATTGCCTGACTTTTATTGTTAATTTATTTATTTTTTGTTTTTTTTGGAAGAGACGTAGTAGAAGAGTTATTTTTTTTTGTATAAAAATTTGGTGAATATTTGTTGGTTGGTTTTGGGTGGTGGAAGGTGCTTTAATTTGTTGGTTAATGTTCATTGTTTTTGTTGTTGCTACTGCTGCTACGACTGCAATATACTAACAATAAAATTAAGTAGATGTTAATGAACTTGAGTTTGTTTTTGTTGGTATTTAATTAAATTTGTTGTTTATTTTTTCCTTTAATATATAGGGTTGGTGGTTTTGTTTCTATTAAAAAATGGCGCATTTAAATTGCTTTTTTAACTTTTGATTTTATTCTAGCATTTTTTTAATGAGGTTCTTTTTTGAAAATTACATTAGTTTTGTTCATGTTCTTGATCATTTACAGAAATTATAAAAGGTTTTTTATTATTAATTTCAATCATGAAACCATAACACGTCTTTTATTTCTCTAATTTATTTTATTTTTTTACTGCAAAACATATGTTTTTTTTTACGGAATGTAAAATAATTATTTAAAGAAAATATGGCAACATTGTTTAGAAAACGGCAACCTATAGACTAGACAATAGACTAGACTGTAGACTAGATTGTAGACTAGATTGTAGACTAGACTATAGACTAGACTATAGACTAGACTATAGACTAGACTATAGACTAGACTATAGACTAGACTATAGACTGGACTATAGACTAGACTATAGACTAGACTATAGACTAGACTATAGACTAGACTATAGACTAGACTATAGACTACACTATAGACTAGACTATTGACTAGACTATAGACTAGACTATAGACTAGACTATACACTAGACTATAAACTAGACTATAGACTAGACTATACATTAGACTATAGAATAGACTATAGACTAGACTAAAGACTAGACTATAGACTAGGCTGTAGACTGACTATAGAGTGAACTATAGACTAGACTATAGACTGGACTATATAGTAGACTAGACTATAGACTATAGACTAGACTATAGACTATAGGCTAGACTATAGACTAGACTATAGACTAGACTATAGACTGGACTATAGACTATAGGCTAGACTATAGACTAGACTATAGACAAGACTATAGACTAGATTATAAAATAGAATAAGTACTTGTCTATAGAATAGACTATTAATTAGTTTATAGATTAAACTATATACTAGACTGTAGGCTAGACTATAGGCTAGGCTGTAGACTAGACTATAGACCAGACTATAGACTAAACTATAGACTAGGCTATAGACTAGACTTTAGACTAGACTATTGACTAGACTAAAGATAAGAGTATAGATTATAGACTAGATTATAGACTAGATTATAGACATGATTATATACTTGATTATAGACAAGACTATAGACTTGTCTTTTGACTGTAAACTAGAGTAAAAACTTCAAACTAGACTATGGACTATACCACAGACTAGACTAGGCTAAATAATATCTTTGGAATTGCTCTAGAAATCAAAAAAACTCATCATAAATACAAAAACAAAAAATTTTAATAAATATAAATTGATGGATCATCAGTTTATAGGAAAAATAAAGAAAACAAAATATATTTGTTCTATATTTAAAATAACAATTGTATAATTAATTTACAACAACAATAATAAACAAATACACATACACATAGATACATATAATATAAAAAAAATCTAAATAGTTTCCTAGAACACAAAACAATATGGGTATTCTCGTATATAAAGCAAATGCAAACATTTTAAGTAAATATATACGAAAAAGACTATTTTTCTATTTGTATATACATACAATTACACACATCTACATACATACATATGTATGTAGATGTAAATATTTTAGTTGCCAGTTGACTGTTTATTGCCTTGTTCCCATTGTATTCTGTGTCTTGTTGTTCATTTTCATCTTATTTTGTTTGAATGTTATAAGTTATTTTTATAAAAAAAATATACAAAATGAATTTGCTCATGAAAAAAACGACAATAAAAAATTGTATTAAAAAAACGTAATTCATCAACAGCCATGAATGATATATATAAAATATAGAAAATTTTGCATATTTTCCTATCTACAGAAATTTAAACTTAAATGACAAGTGAATTTTGTTTGCTATTTATCATAAACATCAAGAGAATGAAAGAATTATTGATAGAGAGAGAGAGAGTTAGTAATAATAAAAAAAGAGAGAGAAAAAACAAGAGATATAAACAAAACTAATAAAAATATAGAGCTCAAGTATCAATGTGTGTAATTTGTAGATAAATGTCTTAATTTTTGTAATACCACAAAAAATACATTGTGTTTTTTTATACCTATGGCGTTTATGTTATTAATAAAAGCTTAATTTTTAAGTTTATGTATGTAGGTATGTGTGTTCTGCATGACGACATTCTCAGCTGTCTTCTTAATCGTTGTTGTAGATCTTTTCACTGTGTGTTTGTTTGTTTATATGAAACGCATGTTTTTCTACAGCAAAAATTATTATTATTGCAAGTGGTGGGCGTTTATATTTATATATGTTTTGGCTTTGTTTTATTAAAATTTCTTTTAATTTTTATTAAGTTTTTTTAGTGTGATTTGCATTTTTCTGGAGTTTATTACCAGAAATTTTCTAGGTTAGATCATTATTATTATTATTTCGATGTCACGCATTGACTACAGTTAAGGGATGTGTAAGTACACTTGCACTCAAAGAGGTATAATGGATTGACATTAGGGCTCTATAGTTGAAACGAAAAGTCGACTTTTCGACTTTTTGCATTTTATGAAAAGTCGACTTTTCGACTTTTTGCATTTTATGAAAAGTCGACATTTCGGCTTTTTGCATTTTATGAAAAGTCGACTTTTCGACTTTTTCCGACCTTTCGACTTTTGAATTTTTTCCACTATTTTCGACTTTCCTACTTTTTTCGACTATTTTCTACTTTTTCCGACCAGAGTTAAAAATTTATAAAGTTGCCAGAAGCGTAAATTTATAATGTTGCAATTTAATATTATATTATTATTATTTATTATTATTAATAAAAAAATTTTATTTATATTTTTTTCTATTTGTTGCAATTTTTTGAGTTTTTTCGACTTCTTTCTATTTTCGACTTTTTCCGACTTTTCGACTTTTTCCGACTATTTTCGACTTTTTCCGAATTTTTCGACTTCTTTCGACTTTTTTCGACTCTTTCCGACTTTTCGACTTTTATTTACAAAGTCGACTTTTCGACTTTTTTCATAGACGATAGTCAAGTTATCGACTTTTTTGGAACAAAATAGTCGCCTTCAACTTTTCGACTTTTTTTACAAAAAGTCGATTGTTCGATTATTCGAAAGTCAATTTATAGAACCCTAATTGACATGTTTTTACTTCATTAACACTATCCATCAATCAGAAGTTTTCACTCGATCTATAGAAATTCCCTTCAATGCTTAGATATATCGCATTGAAGGGAATTTCTATAGATCTATAGATATGGATATCAGAATCTATACCGACAATCAAGCTAGGAGTCTCTAAAAGAGATGAGAAGATATTCGAACATAAACCTTATATCGGTAAAGGACACAGGGATAATCATAGCAATGGTATCACAATTGCTTTCAGAACAATCACAAGAGCTTTCAGAACTATCACTAATTCTTTATAGCTAAATATGGATATGGTAAGATCATCATATCTCAAAAACCTACAAAGGTCTCAGTTAATAGTCGGCAGTCGACAGCATACAGATATGCAGTTTGTTCCCGTTTGTATGCATTATGTATAGTAGAGGGAATTAACTCTCAGGGAGTTTATTATTCAGAATAAGACTTATAAGGTTTCCATATAATATCCATATATTCTGATCTTGCAAACGTTCAATTACATTGTATAGTTGCGATTCAGTTCCAAACTTTTAAGTTTGGAACTATTTTTTAAAGCTCCGGATGAAGGCGTTATTTACCTCTTCTAACCTTCTCTAGAGTATGCTCTTACTGGTTCGATTGGGTCGAAATCTTTCATTTCTCACTGAGAGATTTCCTCTTACACGGAAGTCTATATAAGATATGCGGCTACTTTCACAATGTTTTACAACTTTGGCAACTCTTTTTCTTTTTCTTAAATGTTAACGTGACATCCTTCCTTCCTTCCTCATTTTGCAGCTTTAAATTTTAACTATTTCCTTATTAAATGCTTTTTTTCTCTCTCTGGAATTATTCAGTAGCTTTTTACGTTTTTGCGTATTAATTTTTAATGCAATTTTCACACAAGGACACGTGTTTTACCCTGACATGCTATGGGTGTGTGTGTGTCTATATATTGCATATAAAGAAAATTGTTTGAGGAAAAAACAAACGAGTTTTTTTTAGTTGCCATTACAAATCATTATAAAGTTGTTGTCCGACGTCTGGGTAAAAGAAAACAAAAAAAATATGTACATATGCTCTCTATAAATATAATTTATATTTTTTTTTGCAAAATTTTCTTTTGATTTAATTTATTTATCTTTATGTATTAATAAAAAATATAAATTTTCAGAGAGGTCTTATATATTCAGAAGGAAATAGACACATTTGACATTTCAAGATGATCAAACAATATTGAAAAAATCTAGTTTTAAAAAGGTGGATATGAATAAGTAACTGTCATCAAAATTGTAATACCCATAAAGCCAGTTTTACACGATCACACAAGTAATATGATCTGTCAAAACTTTGTATAGAAGAGTACGGATGGGATCTTCCAAACGCAATATGTAATGAAACCATCACACATTAAGAGATAATACGGATGGAAAATTTGACAGTCGTATGGCTCTCTTCATTTGTATGTAAATACATACAAAAAAGTGAATCAGCTGTTACCATCTTACTTTGTTATTGTTTTATACCAATCACAAAAACACAAAAAAATATAAAACAATCGTCTTTTATATTCTTTTTATACCCTACACCACTATAGTGGGGAGGGTATTATAGGTTTGTGCTGATGTTTATAACATACAAAAATATTGGTCCAATACCCACCTTAAAGTATACCGATCGATTCAGAATCATTTTTGAGTCGATTAAGACATGTCCGTCCGGCTGTCCATGTAAACCTTGTGCGCAAGATACAGGCCGCAATTTTCAAGATAATTTGATGAAATTTGGACCAATCATGTTTTTTGGCACAGGGACGAAGCCTATTGAAAATGGTTGAAATCGGTCCATTATTTCACCTAGTCCCCATACAACCGTATCTCCCGATTTGAACTTTTTATGCCATAATTACGTCAAATATTCTATTATCTCTCTAAAAATTGGTACAAATAACTTTTATATAAGTATAAATGACACTGCAGATTTTCGTAAGGATTGGCCCTTATTTGACCCTAGCCCCCATACAACCCCCCTTCAAAAAATGTCCATCTTCTTACCATTTGTATCGCAATGAAACTCAACAAAACTAACTGTTATTTAAAAATATATTCTTTTCCCAAATTTACCGAGGATCTACCCATATTTGACCTATATAAAGCCTCATTTAGAAATTTTGGTTTTTTTTATCAATAAATTGCTTAAATATTTTGGAATAATATTCAGCATAAAAGTTTCTTTATAAAAAGTAAAAATTTTAAAAATATACTCATGGTGTAGGGTATTATATGGTCGGCCATGCCCGGGAATTTCATTATACTTTTTCATTAGACTTTACGTACGTAAACTGTGATCGCGTGAAGTGCCCTTAAAAGTAGATTTATTAGAATCTAAGAAGATCATCTATCGGATGGTGCACAGTCGGAATTTACGCCAATAACGTTACAATTAAACTCTCTCGCTATTGATGCTCGTTCCCACAAATGTGACCAAACCCGGTTTGTCGCGGAACGTATTCAATAATGTTAAAATTAAACTCTCTCGCTACCGAAGAACTTCTAAACTATAGACGGGACTGTAGACTAAGATATACTAGGCTGTAGACTAGACTTTGAATGTTTATATGTCTGCTTCTTTTTTAAGTGTTGCCCACTAGTGCTTTGAGCAGTTTGTTTTACGCCGCAATTTTTGCGCCATTATAGTGTGGCAAAGATGATCCCGGATCCCAATTAAACTCTATCGCTACCGATTTTCGTTTCCAAAACAAGTAAATCAAACGGAAGTTTATTTCTTTGAACTTCCAACCGATGCTTTCAAATTCTATATATAAAAAATATAACGATTTTGCTTTATAAATAATTCTAATATTGATTCATATTTTTAAATTTCCCAACCCTGCTAGCAAATGCAATATTTTATTTCCATCATGATTGCACTCATTCGGTTGTTTTTTATTATTGTTGTTATCGTCGTCAAACTGACGTCTCTACATTGATTATTATAGGTAATTGTTGTTGTTGTTTTTTTTGCACATGACGTTTTATATTATTTTCTTTAACACATGTTTCTATCATATGCTAGTTTAGCTACGTTTTATTTGTTTTGATTTTCTTTTCTACTCACTAGCCTCAACAACAAGTATTTTAGAGCAGGACAAAGAGGGGATTTTTTATCTATTTCAAGGTAATCGATGTAAATTTTTTAATATTTGGTATATAATGATCATTGTACAAATTTTCAAGGGGGAGGGGGGTTCCATTTATAGACTGGTATAATCCAGAAGTATATTATATAAGAAAATATTTAATTTTTATTTGTTTTTACATATAAAAACACATCGGTAATAATTCATTTGTAGATTATTTTTTTAATTAAAGTTTTTTTGTTCGAAATTGTGCTAAATTGTTGTACAATCATCTATGTAAGTTTTTTTTGTTTGTGTGTGTGTGCTATGCATGTACATAAATTTTTATGAATTATTATATTTATTGTAGCATATTTTCGTCCTTGACCTAATACATGACAACGCTGACAGCAGCAGCTACAGCAGTAGTTGTCGTAGACTATGTCATGTAATAAATTCTCACAGTGTATTTACGATATACAGACTTTTTCACTATGTATATATGTAATTCTGTGTTTCTGCAAAATCCCTGCAGTTCAGGGAGTCGGTAACGTATTATGAATTTTGTAGAAAAAAGTCGATTGTTAAAGTCGACTTTTTCGTCCCAACAAAATCGATTGTAAGAAAAGGTCAATATAAGTTTATTAAATTGAAAAAATACAAAACTGCCTTTTGTGCAATTTTACTATTCTCTATTTCACTTAAAAGCCGTAAAACACGGTTGTCAGATCTTACAACGTTGTCAGCAAAATGTTCAGAAAATGACTAAACTTACAATTTTTCTTATGTAACGATGTCATAGAAAGTATTACTGACAATATTGCAAGACAAAATTTGTAAGTTTATACTGTTATTAGACATTTTCTGCACATTGTAAGATCTAACAACCTTGTATACATAGCATAAGCTTATTAAAGTGTCAATTGACTCTCTTCTGCATTACTCGATAACATTAAAAGTACAAATTTCAAATCTAAGATGTTTTTGCTTTTTAGTGAAAAAAATTAACAAATAGAAAAACTGCCGGGATATTTAACTAACACATTTTCCGTTTTGTGGTTTAATTTTCAAAAAAAAAAAACTACGAACATGTACTATAAACTTTGAATTATGTACGAGTATACTACTTTAAATTGCAATTTGTGCTGCTACTGCTGTTATTACAGCAAATATTGTTACTTGTGCTGCTGCTGCAGCTGCTAACATATGTATGTTATGTAGTCTCTGTACAAATTAGCGCCTTTTAATGTTAAGTAGTTCAATGAAATTGTATTTCTAATAAACATATGTATGTATGTACATACATATATACATATGTATGTGTTTATTACACGACTCGCATGCATTTGTCAAAGTATGCTTTTCGTTTGTATATTATTTAATATGTAATCTGTTTTTACTGATTTATTTAAGAATTTCATAATTTTAAAACATTTTTTTTTTCAAATTATATATATATCTCTGAACCATAACAAAGGGCAATTTACTGATCTGTTTTAAAGATACGAGTAAAGTAAACAATAAAATTATCGATTTTTTTCTATACAGTAACAACAATTTGAAGCGAAAATAGTTTTACTAGCTATAAGTTTTAAACTACATACTTAAATGTTAATAAACATATTATTAAGTTTAAATTTTCTAAAAAAAAATTTATCACAGTTTAACTTTGTAAATAAAGAGCAGTCAATTTTGCTAGTATTACCATACTTTTTAATCCTTTCTCCTATAAATATGGCAATACTTTTGAAATTTTGTTTTGAAATATTCAGCAAAACCCAAATTCAGGCAAAAATTACATTTTAGGTAGATTGTCAAATTTGCCAGTTGCTCTTAACATTTGTTGTTGTTTTTTTCTTTTCTTTGACAACAAACACACTTGGATTTAAAGAGCTTAAAATAATCGAAAAAAATTCCACTTAAAACAGATGTTAAGAAAACATTTTTTTTATAACCCTAAAGGTTATTTCTTGCCAGTATGCTTTTCTGAAAATACTTTTTAAATTTTCTTTTTCTTAATTGTATAGATAGCACATTTTAATCATAAACTAAAATTCATTTTAGCAACATGTAAACGTTTTAAGCAGCACAAAAAAAGAGAATATTAAAATGTCTTAAGAAACATTTACTGTTGGTGTAAACACTATAGTCTATACTAAACAATAGACCATGCTATAAACTAATTTATAGACTAGACTATAGACTAGACTCTAGACTAGACTATAGACTAGACTATAGACTAGACTAGACTAGACTATAGACTAGACTATAGACTAGACTATAGACTAGACTATAGACTAGACTATAGACTAGACTATAGACTAGACTATAGACTAGACTATAGACTAGACTATAGACTAGACTATAGACTAGACTATAGACTAGACTATAGACTAGACTATAGACTACACTATAGGCTAGAGTATAGACTAGACTGTTGACTATACCATAGACTTGAATAAAGACTAAATTATAGGCTAGTACCATAGACTAGACTGTAATCTAAGCTATAGATAGGACTATGGACTACACTAAATATTAGACTATAGACTATAAAATAAACTAAATTATATACTAGACTAAAGCAAAACTCATACAGAAATAGGCCAAATATAAATAATAGATCTGTATAGATAACTTTATACATATATGTATATAAAAACAGATGTCTGTAGATCACTGTCGTTTTAAGTTTTGTTCATACATTTTAGCATTCAAATGTGTATGGCATAATTAATTAGGAAGTCAATTATTATAAATATTATAGAAAAATTTTAAATGGAATATGCAAGCAATAAAAATACTACATACATGCATATTTTTCTTTATAAACATTTGTATAATTAATTAGAAAATATACATATATAAACAAAAAATGGTTACACTTTTATTTGGGGTGACTAAATAATTCTTAGTTAGTGATTAAATTATCATAGTTTTTAAGGTTTTGAAGTAGGAAAGGTGTAAAATTAAGAGAAATCCATATTTTGCCAATTAGGTAAAGATTTATAGAGGTATTAGCTGAAATTCTAACAGGTATAATTCTTATCAGGTAACAAGAATTGCTAGAACGTTTTCTATTCAAATAGGACTGACTTGTTAGTGTGTAATGTCAGAAGTATAAAAGTCTTCCTAATGTCAGCAACTTCATTCCATATTATTATTTTTAAGTAAAAATATTAAAAGGTAAAAGAGTTTTGAAAAAAATATTCAAGTTATAGATGAAATTATGTCAAAACATGTTAAGGTTACCACTTTAACATAACAAAACTAAAACTGTTATACTATTTATGTGAAAAGTAAATCATCTTTTAAAGATTGCAATTTGTTTACTTTTTATTTAAAAAATAATTTAGATGAACATTTATTTTTAAAACTTCTAAAATATTCAATGTTATAATAATTTTTTTCTTTATTCTTTATTTACAGACTGTTTATAAAGAACAAAACTACACACTAAAGCAAAAAACAAAAACCTAAAGGAGAAAGAAAAGAAAGACTTGAATTAAAATATTTAAAAAAAACAACAACAAATACCACTAGAAAAAATCATAAAATATAGAAAAAGTAGAATAAAATCTTTTTCTTGGAATGAATATCAAAAAACTTTATTAATTAAAAAATAAAAACTATTATTAATATTGAAAAAAAAGAAAACAATTAAAACAAAAAGACAAAGAAAACACATTTTTTTACCAAAATAAAATCAAAAAAAACCTAAGAGGTTATAAATAACCCTTTTCCTGGTTTAAACCTCGTTAACGTCTAAGCGGAAAGAAAGCTTGTGAAGAACACAGCTTTTACCCAAATGTATATTAGCAATAGCAGCAACATTGGTATGGCCACGTTGTTGCAAAACAATAAAAATTGCATGAAAACTTTGACAAATGGCGGCACGAGTGTGGCGGTGGGTGGGGCTGGAACAAACCACATTATTGTGGGCAATGTTGTTAATGCACAAACGGTAGGCCAACATCAGGCTAATCACCATCACCAAGTGGGCATTGTTACATCGCAGGTGCCAACACAAACAATAGCCACCACCTCAACACAGGGAGGGCTGGCAACTTCATCAAATACTCTAACCACTTTGGGTGGCAATTTGGTGTTGCCCGCACAAACCCAAACAATTTTACTAACAAATGGTGCTACGGGTGCTTCTACCATACTCACCTATCAACAGTACCAACAGCTGTTGCAACAACAACAACAGCAGCAGCAACAACGTCTATTGGTTTCACAGAATGTTGTCAATTTGCCTATTGGCAATTTAATTAGCACCGGTAATGGTGGTTTAACTGTTATAGCCGATAGTTCTAATAATCATAATGTCTCTGCCACCACGGGAAGCAATACCAACACAACACAAGGCACCTTTTTGGTAGCCACCTCGTCAGGAGCTACAACTTCGTCTACAGCTACGGCTTCATTTCAGCAACAGTTTCAACAGCAATTGTCGAATATGCAAAATACCTCCAACACTACACCCTCGTCTGCCAGTCAACATCAGCAGCAACAGAGATTGATAACAACAACATCCGTAGGTAATGTTGGCAATAATACCACTACAATAAGACACTTTTCACAATTCTCTCAACAACAACCCGCCACTTTAAATGTTCTCAACACCACCAACAACACTGCTACTAATACAACAAACAATCAACAGCAGCAGCAGCAGCGTACTACAACAGTTTTGATCAATCGTAATAACAATACAATTATTGCCGGCAATACTACACAGCGTCTGCAACATGCCACTATCTTAACAAAATCTCCTGCGAATCTTATAAAAACAACAAATACACACCAACAACAACAGCAACAGCCTGGTACTTTAATGGTTAATAATATGGCTGTACAACAGGTGATAAATAGCAGCAATGGACAAATAATAAGTTTAGTTAAAACAACACAGCAGCAGCAGATCAATAAGAATTTAACAACAACAACAAAAACTATACAACAAACAACGACTGCCAACTTGCCTCAACAACAACAGCAGCTACAACTGCAAAAACAACAACAGCAACAACAACAACGTTATGGTACGAGCAATATACAACAAATAAAACAGCAACAACTTAAAGTTGTTGCTGCTAATAATCACCAAACAATACCACAACGTGCCACTATTATTAATTCTAATACAATAACCAAAAATCATCTTTTAAGCAACAACAACAACACAAACATTAATACGGCAACTACTGCTAAATTAGTTAATCTGACTAAAGCAACAACAACTACAGCTCCAGCCGTTAGTACAGCTGCCAGCAAAATTATCTCATCCAACACACTAACAAGCTATACTCAAAAACCGCAACAACAACAGCAACAGCAGCAGCAACAAATGAATGGTCATTATTTTAATAATCATAAACTAGTAAATTTACAACAGCAACAACAACAACCCGCCTCAAAATTAGTTCCTAATGGTCACAACACCATTAACAACAACAGCATCAGCAATACAAATAATTTTATAAACGCCTCCTCAGCTTCCATAGCTGCCTCCTCTTCTAACTCCATTATCACCTCTTCCTCCTTAGCCTCCTCCACTTCCTTGTCGTCCAACACCAACACTACTCCCACCATCTATAATATACCACCTAACTCATCATCAGCTTTAACAAATCCAAATACTTCTTCTTATATGTCTACAGCAAATTTGACAAATTCTCAACATCATTATACTACTAGCACTACTCCAACCTATTCGAGTTATAATAACTCTACTCATCA
This sequence comes from Lucilia cuprina, assembly GCF_022045245.1. Classification (NCBI taxonomy): domain Eukaryota; kingdom Metazoa; phylum Arthropoda; class Insecta; order Diptera; family Calliphoridae; genus Lucilia; species Lucilia cuprina. The sequence goes on along the minus strand of NC_060951.1, from coordinate 32,888,586 downwards.
TAATCCTTCTACTAATCCAACCACTACTATAGATTCAAAATATGTCTCGGCGGCTGCCTCCTCTTCCTCGTCGTCGACTACTACAACAACAACGAACAACACTTTGGCTACTACAAGCGAAACGACCACCACTACAACAACTACTACATCCACCAGCGACACAACTACTAATGATGAAGCTTCAGCAGCAGCAGCTGCTGCTGCCAACGAACAAGAAGCTGAACCTGAAATTGATATTGTCATCAATAATGTGGTGTGTTCATTTAGTGTTCGTTGTCATTTGAATTTGCGTGAGATTGCTTTGAATGGTGCCAATGTTGAGTATCGTCGTGAAAATGGTATGGTTACAATGAAATTACGTCGTCCATATACTACTGCTTCCATATGGTCGTCGGGTAGAATAACTTGTACTGGTGCTACATCAGAAGAGCAAGTAAGTTGGAAGTTTTATTTTTCTTTTTTTTTTGTTCTTTTGTTTGTTTATTTTTGAACTGCAGATAGGGTGGACTATAGGTTGGAATATAGACTTGACTATAGTCTATAGTCAAGTCTATAGACCAGATTATACTTAGTATAATCCATACTATGAACTGATCTACAGTCTAAACTATAAAACTATACTATAGATCAGAATATAGTTTAGACTATAGTCCAAACAATAGACGAGATTATATATCCGATTTTAAACTATAACTTCTTACTTGTTTCTTGTGTGTTATTCTAAAGCGATATTTACTAAAAATCCATCATTTCTTTTCCAGGCAAAAATTGCAGCTCGTCGTTATGCTCGCTGTTTGGAAAAGTTAGGCTTTCGTGTACGTTTTAATAACTTCCGTGTTGTGAACGTTTTGGGTACTTGCAGTATGCCATGGGCTATAAAAATTGTTAATTTCTCCGAAAAATACCGAGAAGAAGCCAGTTATGAACCTGAATTGCATCCTGGTGTAACCTATAAACTACGTTATCCTAAGGCAACATTGAAAATTTTCTCTACCGGCAGTATAACAGTTACTGGTAAATACTGAAATTGAAAACATCCAAACATAATAGAAATTCTAAAAATTCCCTTATTTCTTTTTCAGCTGCCAGTGTTGCTCATGTTCAATGTGCCATTGAACATATATTCCCGCTTGTCTATGAGTTCCGTAAAAAGCGTTCGCCCGAAGAATTAGAACAGTTGCGTCTTAAACAATTACAAAATGCCACATTTGAAGATATTACCGAAGTTGAGGATAGCAGCAATGTGCTAGGCACTAGTTCTGCTGCTGTTGCTGGTGGTGGTTTAATGCCCACCGTATCGACTTTACAGCGTCGTCGTATTTCAAATACGTTTAATAAATTTCCAAATGCCAAACGAAAGCGTACTGATGATGATTTTAATGATGAATTCGATGTTGATGATCCCGATTGTATTGCTGGCGATGACGATGATATGGTGATGTATGATCCCAACGAATCAATAATAGAAGGTCCCGATGATGACGATGATTTATAAGAAAATATATATATATATATATTTCAAAAATATATATTACTGGAAGTGTATATTGTGTGGTTAAATATACTCACTTAGAAAAAAAAGTGGGTTTCATCATTTCTTTCTCTAATATAAGAAGCATATCTAAAGACCAACAACAAAAACAAAAAAACAAACCAACAAAACAACTTTAGTTAATAAACTAAATAAATTAATAAAGCAACATGTGAAAATTATCATCATCTATATTATTATAAATACCAAACAACAACTACAACATTGTAATCATCATGAACAACTACAACAAACATATATTTTCAAAACAAACAAACAAAGAAAGAAACAAATCAACAATCGACTTTTTATTATCTAGTGAAATTTAGAGCCAAAAATTTAAATGCAAATATAAACCTAATGTTAAGGTAAGTTGTAATGCATTCTTTTTGTAATTGTTTATTTTTATGTGTTTTTATATTAAATAACACTATTAATAAATACCCTTTACCCGGATTAGTGTTCAATTGATTTATTTTATTTGTGATAAATTCATGATGTTTGATGTAGGGAATTCATTTCGAACTTGTTGTTTTAACAGTTTGACCGAGTGGCCGATAGTTATTTTTTCCAGGGGAAAATGCTTTAGGTTGGTCGTTCCGTAGCGAAGATACAATTGTGGGGGGAATAATTCGATACTGTTCTTTTCATCGTTTATCTGTTGTAATTCACCTATTTTATATGTAGTTATTATCGGCGGAGATTTTAGTACTAAACTAAGCTATTGTCTAGACTAAACCCTAGATTAAAGTTTAGACTATAGGTCTAAACTGTACTAGAATATAGACTAGACTAAACTGACAAAACTATAATCCAGGTTATAGAATAGAATGCAAACTTACATCATAGTCAATACTAGAAACTAGAACAAAGTCATTGCTAAAAACTAGATCATAGTCACGATTATGGACTAAACTATAGACTAGACTAAATACTAGACTAAATATTCGACTGTAGATTAGACTAAAGACTAGACTAAAGACAGGACTATATTCTAGACTATAGACTTAACTATAGACTAGAATATTGACTAGACTATAGACTAGACTATAGACTAGACTATAGACTAAACTATAGACTAGACTATAGACTAGACTATAGACTAGACTATAGACTAGACTATAGACTAGAC
>NC_060951.1:32838082-32885823 GCF_022045245.1 Lucilia cuprina | reverse complement strand
GAAATTTTTGAAAAATTTCCTATAAAAAGAGAAATTTTTGAAAAATTTTCTATAAAAAGAGAAATTTTTGAAAAATTTTCTATAAAAAGAGAAATTTTTGAAAAATTTTCTATAAAAAGTGAAATTTTTGAAAATTTTTCTATAAAAAGAGAAATTTTTGAAAAATTTTCTATAAAAAGAGAAATTTTTGAAAAATTTTGTATAAAAAGATATATTTTTAAAAAGTTTTCTATTAAAAGGTAAACTTTTGAAAAATTTTCTATCTAAACAGAAATTTTTGAAACATTTTTTTATAAAAATATAAATTTTTGAAAAAATGAAAGCGATCTGTATTATAACTAAACAATTTGGTGAAAATATGATATGATTTGCCAGTAACTGTTGCAGGATTAAAAACTATAGCTGTTTCTGCAAAACAAACTTTTGCTAAGAGATTTAACAGCTGGATAAAGTTAAAGAGTATAAGCGAAATTCTTTGTAAATTTAGGAGAACTTGATCTTATCTAAGTTCTTGAAGTACTCTGGGAGTATGATAGATTTGCAAGGAACTGTTTGCATGATCAACAACTATAGCTGTTTCTGTGAAACAAACTTTTGCGTAAGAGATTTAACAGCACAATAAAGTTAGAGGATAAGGGCAATTCTTTGTAAATTTAAGAGAACTTGATCTTATCTGAATTCTTGAAGTTCTCTGGGAGTATGATAGATTTGCAAGGAACTGTTTGCAAGCTTATTATTACTCTGTTAAACTAGGCTTAACTTGCTGTTAGATTAAACTCGAAACAACTTTAGGGGGACTTTAACTGCCGGTCCACACTAGGAAACTTTTTTGAGAAACTTTTGATTTTGCGTGAGAGAGAAAGAGAAAGAATATCATTCATCTCTCTCGGGGTACGAAGTTTCCCGTACGCGGAAACTTGTTTTGTTTTCTTATTCTTCTTATGCGTACAACAACAAACCAATACAATTAACACGTAGTTTCTGAAACAAAAGTTTCATTAAGAAAACTTCAAAGGAGAATTAAGAAAAAGTTTCTCAACAAAAGTTTCCTAGTGTGGACCAGGTCTAATCGATGATTGTGTTTATTCAGTTATGGATTTAAGTTCAGTTAACTTTGTTAGTATTTCCAACTTTTCACAAACATATCTAACAGCAAGTTAAGCCTAGTTTAATTGAGTAGTAAGAAACCCGCCCTCAGTTAAACTAAGATAACTATATAACGTTACTACTTTATTGAAAAACACTAAGAGAGGGTTTCTTAGTCCTCAGTTAAACTAGACTTAACTTGCCGTTAGATTAAACTCCGAACAAATTTAGGAGGACTTTAACCGATGATTGTGTTTTTCAGTTATGGATTTAAGTTCAGTTAACTTTGTTAGTATTGCCAACTTTTCACTCAGAAACATAAACAATGAACAGCTGTTTTTTTGCAAACAATACTTTTGTAAAATGAAAAATTGTGGAAAAATGTTAAATAAACATTTAAAACAATAATAAATAAAACAAAACAAATCAGAAAATTGCAAATTTACTTAAAATATTAAGTTTTTGTTCTTTCGAAATCATTGTTTTATTGTTTTTGTTGTGTTTTCTCACAATTACATTCAGTTAAACTAAGATAATAAGTAACTTTACTGATAACTGAAAAACACGAAACATATATTAAACCCGGTTTAACCCAAGAATGAAGATGATCTTTATCAGAAAAACTCACCCTAAAACATATATTAAACTAGGTTTAAACAAAGAATTGTCCAATTCACAAACGATGTCGTATCGTTGTAGGGTTGTCAAAAAAATGTTTCAAATACAATTTGTTTAATTAAAAAAATCAATTATAAAACAATACGACATACTACGATACAACCATACAACATCGATTGTGAATTGGACATATGTAGATCATCTCTCGCGCTAGGAGATTTAACAGCTGATTAAAGTTTGAGGATCATATAAACATATTGTTTGGATTGCATCAACCTAACTACTTTTCCTTTTTTAAGTATTTAAAGTTCGATAATGAGATTTCAAAAACACTTTTTACTGTATCCTTCGAATGTATTAAAACAAATTAGATATTGTAAATTTTTCCAAAATAAACTGCTTTATTACCAAGTCGTTAGATTAGTTTTAAAACTGAAAACACAATGTTTGTCATTAGGTCATTGAAGGTTTTAGTTTTAGATTTTATTCTTTAATTCATTCAAGGTACTTTTAATTACATTTATGGATGGCGCTGTAAACAAACAAACAATCAATTAATCAATTTGTTATAGAGTTACGCTTTTCTTTATTAGGAATTTGTTTGTTTTTTTCTTTTTTGTTTAAATAATATAATTATATTTGTTGATAGTTTAAGTTTAAAAAAAAGGAATATCTTAACCTTAGTTTGACCTAATTTTAACATTGTATTTTGTTTGTTTTATAGAATAAATATTGCTTAAAGGATTTCTTTTTGTATATATTTTGTAATATTTTATTTTAAATATAAACATTGGTTTATGGTAAAATGTGGAGAAAAAAATATATAAACATAAAATTACCATTTATTATATGTTAAATAATTAAAAAAATAATAATAATAAACAGGAACAATGCAATAAAAATTAAATATAAATTTGTGGTTTTAACTCATAAAATAAATTAAAGAAAAAAAGAAAACTTGAAATCAAAAAAAAGGAAAACTAATAAAATTCATTAAAATTCAAACTAATTAAAGAAAAATTATATAAAAATAATTAAACATATAAGAGAAATTATTGAAATGATGTTTTGTTTAAATTTATAGTTGTTGTTGTTGTAGTAGTGGTAGTAGTAAGTGTAAATAAAGTTTTGTTTAAATTAATATTACGGAGTTTTGTTTAATAACAAAAAAACATTGCTTATTATATAATTTATTAAGAAAATAATGACAATTATATTAATAATAATAGTTAAATAATAATATTGTTATAATAATAATAATAATTAATAAGAAAATTATAATAAATTTTATTTTAATTTATTTTTAATATATGTATTTATTTTAAATATTAAATTTAAAACTTCTTTAATGAAGTATATTTGATATATAAGTTTCATTATCTTTCTGCTAACTTTTCTTATTTTGTTTTATTATAATTTGTTAATTTGCATTAATAATTATTGGTTTACAAGTGACCAGATATAGTAAAAACATAAAAAAATTAATAATTTTTTATAAAAAAATTAAAAAAGAAAAATCCATTAATAATAATCATAATAAAAGTATTTGTTCTTTAACTTCAACTGTTAAATCAAGTTTATTTTCTAATAAAACTAATATCTTCCTTTCGAAGAAAAAATAATAATTAATCATAAATGTAAAGAAAACATAAAACTAATAACAGTTTAAACCATAGAATAAGAAAAAAGAAACAAATTAAACACTTAAAATTATAGTTAAATAATAACTAAAACAAATTATTAAAGATTTTTCTTTCTTCAAAAAAATAAAAATAAAATAAAATAAAGGCGGTGGTTTCCTTTCAACTAAACTTTTTAATAAATTTTAATTTGAAAATTAAACATCTAAACTAATAAAATATGTTTTTATGTTTTTTTTTAATAATTTTATTTGTTTATTTTCTTTGCTAAACTAAATATGTTTTTCCTTTTTAATTCATATGTATATTGTTAAAAAAAAAATCATTATAAGATTTTGTTGTTGTTTTACCAAGTGTCTTACAACAAACAAAAATCCCATAATATATACATTTTGTTTTTGTTTAAACTAAAATAATAATAATAATTTGTGTTCATTTTCTAATTTAAAAAAGAGAAAATAAAAAAGCACACACTGGCAGCAGTTTTTAAATAGTATCTAGAATATGAAAAAAAAAATACAGAAAAAGAAAATCAATTAAAAACCAATTTTGTTTTGTAGTTAAAATACTTGTTTTGTTTTAGTTATTATAGATAAGAAGAACAAGCAGGGTTAATTTATTCCTCTATGCCATATATCTATATATACCCTTAACTCTGATAAGATTACTTATATCAATTTTTCAAAATTACTTAAAAAGGAAAATTTCTACAATTAAAAGCCAATAGTAGTCTATAGTGTAGTTTATAGTCTATTCTATAGTATAATCTATAGTCTAGTCTATAGTCAAGTCTATAGTCTAGTCTATAGTCTAGTCTATAGTCTAGTCTATAGTCTAGTCTATAGTCTAGTCTATAGTCTAGTCTATAGTCTAGTCTATAGTCTAGTCTATAGACTAGACTATAGACTAGACTATAGACTAGACTATAGACTAGACTATAGACTAGACTATAGAATAGACTATAGACTAGACTATAGAATCAACCTATAGACTAGAGTATAGGTTCAACTATAGACTGCACTATAGAATCAGACTACAGTATAGATCAGACTATAGACTAGACTATGGACTAGACTAAAGACTATGGACTATTTATCAAAAGTTTATAATTTAGAAAGAGTACCGAAAATGACGTAAAGGTACTGCAATAATTTTCAATATGAAAAAGTACAATAGTACTGTATTTTCCATCCCTGTATTAAAGTCCATGTTTATGAAAAATAAAACAACTTATATATTTGTTTTGTATTCAGGAAATGTCCTTTATTTATAATTTTTGTTTTTTGTTTTTTTAATTTATATCATTAAACTTAAGCACTTTTTGTGTTATTCTTGTTTTTTTATTTTACTGAAAGCACTTACGATTACAACTTAATTGAAACTTTGGATTTTTTTTTCGTTTAATATTAATTTAACTTATTGACTAAATGCTTTTACTTGTTTGTTATTTTATTAAATTTATAATTTAACAGCTTGATTTTTCTTTCGTAATTCTTTTTTAGACATTTATGATGCTTGTCGTATTGATTTTGTTTTTTTCTTTTTAGCGATTATCTCCTTTTAACATTATTATTATTTTTTTTGAATATTGTTCTCAACTTATTGCAATTTGTCAAAGTTTTTCTTTTGAAAATTCATTCACTCGTTTTGTGGTTTATTTGAAATTTAAATTTGTTTATTTATATTAAATATTTTGTTTTGAAATATTTTATAGCAAAAAAAATTTTTGTTTTTTTCAATACTTCTATGGACAATTTGAAATATTGCAGAAGACTGATTTTTATTTAAATGATTTATATTTAAACATAAAAACTTCTTTTTTTTTTGGTCTTATTTAAATTTCTATGTAACTATTAGTAACTGCAATATTAAATTAAAATAAATTAGTGTTTTTTTGTAATTTATTTGTTCCCAAAATTAATATTTTTTTATGGTTTTTAGTGGCTTGTAAATAAACAAAAACTTATTTCTTTTTTTGGTAGTTTTGATTTTTAATATATATTTTGTTGGTTTTGAAAAATCTTAAATTTTTTAATATGTGTTTTATTTTGTTTAATTAAATCTATATAAATATATGTATATAGTTAATAATTTTACACTAGTTTTTATTTTTAAATATGTAAATATCCTAAAAATAAATTATTCAATTAATAGTTTTATTTTTAGGGATTTGTTGTTGGTTTTTATTCAATATTGGCTTAAAGTTTTTTATATTGATATATAAATGAATACATTTTACAAATAAATTTAAATTGTTGTCGAAAATGTTTTCTTTTTTCTAATAAAATAATGAAAATTTTATATATATTTTTTTGAATTTGTTTTCAAAATAATTTTTCAAACATATTCTTTATTAGTGAGACAGTTTAATATTGGAAACTCTTAGTTATTTATTAAATTATTATTATTTTTGCCTTTTTATATAGATTTTTTACAATTTTAACTAAATTTTAACAGTCACACTCATATTTTTTTGTTTTAAATAACTTTTTTTCAACCTACGTTCCAATTCAATTTTATTTAAACTTTTCCAAGGCCTTTTTATTGCTAAAATTAGTGTTTTTTTTTTTTGTAATTTATTAAAAAATAAATATTTTTTGTTTTGTTTTTAAATATTGGTTGGTATAAAGCAGTCTTTACGGCAACAAAAATCAAATAATTTGTTTTAACAAAATATTCCAGTATATTTTGTTTTTTTTTTTTTTTTAACTTAAAAATATAAATTTTTATTTTATTTTTATTATAAAATAAACTTTTGTTTCTTGTTTTAAAATTGACTTTTCTTATACATATTTATATTTTTAATGTAAATTTTTTTCATTTGTTTTTGACTTTTAAGGCAAAATTTTTTAAACTACTTTTATATGAAATTAATATTAAGAAATCATATTAAAAAATTAAAAATTTCTCTTTAAACATATAATTTTTTTTATAAATTAACACACATTTAATTTAAATATAAGGTACACTTTATGAATCCACTGTAAAACAGTGGTTTCTGAAATTAAACATTATTTTGCTAGATATTTTGTTCTAAGTACAAAAAAAAAAAAAACGGAAACTCTTGAATTAAATAAGCGAGACTAAGGACGAGTTTCTTACTAATCAGTTAAACTAGGCTTAACTTGCTGTTAGATTAAACTCGGAAGAAATTTAGGCGGACTTTAACCGATTATTGTGTTTTTCAGTTTTTGATTTAAGTTCTGTTAACTTTGTTAGTATTGCCAACTTTTCACTCAAAAACATAAACAATGAACAGCTGTTTTTTTGCAAATAATACTTTTGTAAAATGAATTTTTTTTTGGAAAAATGTTAAATAAACATTTAAAATAATAATAAATAAAACGAAACTAATCAGAAAATTGCAATTTACTTAAAATATTAAGTTTTTGTTCTTCCGAAATAATTGTTTTATTGTTTTTATTAATTGTGTTTTCTCACTTACAACTTAGGTTTAATTGGCCAATTACACTCAGTTAAACTAAGATAATAAGGGCGAGTTTTTTTGATAAAGATAATTTTCATTCTTTGGTTAAACCTGGTTTAATATATGTTTCGTGTTTTTCAGTTATCAGTAAAGTTACTTATTATCTTAGTTTAACTGAGTGTAATTGGCCAATTAAACTAAGTTATAAGTGAGAAAACACAATTAACAAAAACAACAAAACAATGATTTGATGATGATTTCGGAAGAACAAAAACTTAATTCTTCAAGTAAATTACAATTTTCTGATTTGTTTTGTTTTATTTATTATTGTTTTAAATGTTTATTTAACATTTTTCCAAAATTTTCCATTTTACAAAAGTATTGTTTTGCAAAAAACAGCTGTTCATTGTTTATGTTTTTGAGTGAAAAGTTGGCTATACTAACAAAGTTAACTGAACTTAAATCTAAAACTGAAAAACACAATCATCGGTTAAAGTCCGCCAAAATTTGTTCCGAGTTTAATCTAACAACAAGTCCTAAGTAACATTACTGAAAAAACACAAAATATAGTTTAAACTAGCTTTAAACAAAGAATGTAGATTATCTTTATCTACTCAGTTAAACTAGGCTTAACTTACTGTTAGATTAAACTGGGAACAAAATTAGGAGGTCTTTAAATGATGATTGTGTTCTTTTGTTATGATTTTAAGAACAGTTAAATTTGTTAGTATTGCCAACTTTTCAGCAAAAAATATAAACAATGAACAGCTGTTTTTTGCAAACAATACTTCTTTAAAATGAAAAATTTTAGAAGAAAATCAAAATAAACATTTAAAACAATAATTATATATCAACAATTTAATATTTTCTTAAAAACATTAAGTTTTTCATCTCCCGAATTCATTATTTTATAGTCACTCAGTCAAACTAGGATAATAAGTTAACAATTACGAAAAAAAAAACACAAAACATCGCTTAAACTAGGTTTAAACAAAGAATGTAGTTTATCAATATCGGAAAAACCCGACCTTAATGTTTTAATTAAGATTCTATAGAAATGGTAAAAATTGTTGAAATTAAAAGAAATATTGATCGACTTTTAAATAGTTTGAATTTTTACTAAAATTATAGTGTACCTTATTTAAAAAAAACTGTAATCCAAATGGTTTTTTGTTGAATTTCCTTAAATTGAATTTTTTTAATATTTTCGTGTTATTGCTCATATTATTTTATTTTTTATATATTTTTGCACAAAATTTTATTTAAATATTTCTAAAATTTATGCACAATTTTTTATTCATTTTACTTGTTCCCTAATATATATTTCATTAAAAAACGTTTATAAAATTAATAAAATATAAATGAAATATTATAGAAAAACTAATATTTTCAAACAATATTTGTAAAAAAAATTAACAAAAAATACGTTTCTAAAGAAATAGTTATAAAATAGTTATGGGTTTTCGAGACATCATGCCCTAACAATATTTTGGTTATTTTTGAGACATGTTAAAGGCGAGAATACTTCTCTTCTGTTCTGTCATCTAAAGAGGCAAACTATTTACTTTAAAATAAAGTTTTGACCTCTTTTATCTCTCCTCTATCGGCCCTTTACCAGTGCCTCAGGTACGAATTGCCACCTCCGGTCTACCAGACTAAAACACTAATCTTCTAGAGGCCACAATGGTAAACTAACATGTCATTTCTGAAGTGTTTAAAAATATCTTGTATTTGCTGAGATATCACCCATTAATATTTCTGTAATAAAATAAAGGCAATATCTCGAAAGCCTGCTGTTATTTATAGTCGAGAGATTAAACTTTCAGATGACATAATTAATTTTATAACTAAAGGTGTTTGCGATCAACAATAATGTATCAAATATGACCAAACATGGTTTAGGACACAATATCTCGAAATTCACATATCAGGAAAATTAACCTCTAATTTTGCATAAAGAAGTTTGTAAACATTTGGTGGAAAATGGGCGGACTTTTATTAAGGGTGTTGGCAAACCAAATATTAAATCTGGGAAACAAGTACAGTTAGAATCTTCAAATTTATACGAAGAACTTTAACATGCATGTTAACATCTGTTTGAAAAAATGGGCAGACTGGCAATTAGGGGCGTGTTATCTCCCAAATGAATTGCAACAAAAATACTTACCAAACTAAAATATTAAGATTTTCTGGAACTGAATTATGGATCAAAACTTTTAGTAACAGATTTCCTTCAAAATCCTAGTATTTATGTTGTTGTTGTTCTAACTGCTTAATCTATACAAATTTTATTCCGGAGGTTCTGTTTTTAGGTTCAAGCCAAGAAATTGAGCTTTTTCTACTGGGTTAGTTCATAAATCCATTAGGCTTAGTAAAAGTGGTTGGGCAGGACAGTTGAATATGTAGTGGATATCATGGGAGACCTGTCCACATGTTGGACATACTATATAGGGAAAGGCACGGTCTATGTGGGACCAGTAAGCCGATTTTAGTTGCGCCAGAACAACACTAGTTTTCCGCGGCAGGTTCTTCTCAATTTCTACTTTAGGCGGCGGTCGGCCTTCAACAACGACACTAAATGCGGTAACCTGAAACCGTGGCATTGATGACGTCTTTATAAATGTCGTTCAAAGCTGCTGACATACCTCAGCGGAGCATCTAACTATGTGATGTTAAGTTCGGGTACCTTCTCCGGCGACATCCCATGGGGGAACTGTTTAGTCAGTATCACATTATGTTTCTTGCTTAGGAGGACATCTATTTCCTCGTGTGGTGGTGGTGTTATGTTATGGATTCCGTTAAAGCTCAATACTAACTCAGAATAACCCGTTATAAACATTCAGATCTAACAGGCCTTAAACGAGCGCAGGTCTTGTGAGAATACAATCCTAGTGACGCTGCACTTATCAAAGACCTTCGATACCACACTCTTCCTCGACATTATGAAGTCCATCTTGCCCAACAACTTAAAGAGATAGATTGTGATTATGAGTGATCGCCAGCTCTACCACACTCTTCCTCGTCATTCTGCAGTCCGTCTTGCTCAACAACTTAAAGAGATGGATCGTGAATTATCTGAGAGATCGCCAGTCGTTCGTTGAGTGTGTCCAAAAACCAATAGAGTTAAGCAAGGAGTACCACAGGACGGTATCTTATACCTCTACTGTTTAACCTCTACCTCCCTAAACTCCCCACAACTCCACAGAGTGCTATTTGATCGAGTGAATGGTTATCTCTAAGAAATACAAAACTTCTTCTGTGGATGTAACCTCAAACTATCACAAGCGAAGTCTTCAGCAACACTATTCATCAGGACTTAGGAGAAGGCGTCGAAGTCGATGGAACTCAAATATTCACCACCAGAACTTAGAAGGAGGCGTCGAAGTCGATGAATCTCAAATATCGGCTGTAAACCTCCCAAAAGGGGGGGGGGGGTCATCTTCGACAGCCTGTTTACCACCTCAGCTCATGCCAGGAGAAACAAAGCGCCTAGTATTTATAGTTCCATATAATTTACAAATTCAAAATAATCCTTTACAACTTTTAGAAAACAATTAAAAGAAATGAAAAAACTGAATAAATTTAAAAACTTAAACAAAAAAAAAAAACGAAATTTAAAACGAAAAATTAATTATTTTTATATTTTGTTTTGTAATAATTTTGTTTTTTTGGTATTCATTTGATAAAATGTTTTTTATTTATTTTTTTATTAATATTTGTTAATATGTGTTTGTATTTATTTTTGTTATATAATTTTCAATTTTCAAAAAAAAAATGTTTGTTGATTGGTTTTTCTTACTAGCCATTATATATCACTTACAAGCTAAAGAAAGACATTTTTTTCTCTTTATTTTCATTTTTAAATTTTAAATACTATAATATATATAATTTTTTTTGTATAATTAAACAATTATTTAGGCTTTTTTTGTTTTGTTTTCAAATTTTCCATTTTTGTTGTAATAACTATTTTTTTATAATAAATATATCCTAAATAGTGTGTGTGTTATTTAATGGTTTAAAGTTATATTTTTCTTTGAATTTTTAATTTTTAACTTAAAATTTATTTACAGAAAATTCATTTTGTTTTTGTAATTAAATTAATAATGAACAGTTTTCTCTTTTTTAAATTGAATTTCTTTTTTTGTTAATATGTATATTTTAGTTTTGCATTAATTTACTTTATTAATTTATTTTTGTTTTTCTTTTTTTATTTTAATTTAAATTTGTTTTTTGTTTGTTTTCTTTTTCATATGATTGATTAATTAATTCTAATATTGATTGGCTATTTGTGGGGGGTTTTATTTATAGCCTCCATTTTATTTTTAGTCTTTTTTTAATTTTAAAAAATTTGATTTTTTTCCAATTTTATTTCGGAAAAATCCATTTTTATGAAAAATTTTTTCAATAATTATATTTATATTTTGTTCCTACATTTTCCATTTTTTAGATAATATTTGAAAATTACTCGTTTTAATATTTAATAAAATTTTTTCAAAAATTTATAGTTTGAAGAAAAATTTCTTTAAAATATTATTAAAAACAAAATTTAAAAAATGTTTGAAAAAAAATTTCAAAATTGTTTTGTAAAAAAGTAAAACTCAAAAAATTTCTGTTTCTTTAAAAAATTCCAAAATTTTTTTTCTTTTGGAAAATTTTATAAATTTTTTTTTCTTTTTTTTTTGAAAATTTTATAAAATTTTATCTTTTTATAGAAAATTTTCGAATAAATTTTATACAAAACTTTCGAATTAATATTCTTTTGTTTTTAAACGCAACTATTAGTTTCTTTATAAAAATTTTTAAAAATTCTCTTTTTATAGAAAATTTGCGTAACTATTCTCTTTTTTAAGAAAATTTTCGAATTAATTCTCTTTTAATAGAAAATTGTTTGAATCAATTTTATAAAAAAAAAAAACTTTAAAATTAATTCTTCTTTTATTATTTTTGCAAAAAAAAATTCTTTTTATAAAAAATTTTTAAAACAATAAACCTTTTATATAAAATTTTAAAATTAATTCTTTTTTATAAAAAAATAAACTTTTAATTCAATTCTCCTTTTTTTTATTTTGAAAAAAAATATTTTTATAAAAAATTTCAAGAACAATAATCTTTTTATAAAAAAATTTCAAATTAATTTATGTTTTCAAAATAATTCAAACAAAATATCAAATAAATTTTCATTTTTAACTAAATTTTAAAATCTATTTTCGTTTTATAAAAAATTTTCGAATCATTTTAATAAAAATCTTTCAAAAGAATTTTCTTTTTTTTTCAAAATAACTTTTTTTATAAAAAATTGTTAAAACAATTCTCTTTGTTTTTACAAAAATTTCGAATAAATCTTCTTTTTGTAAAATATTTTTTAATCAACTCAAACAAATTATCGTTTCAATTGTCTAATTTAAGAAAATTTTAGAATAAATTTTCTTTTTTTTTTTTTAAATTTCCAAATCAATTTTTATGTGATAAAACAATTTTGAATTTTTTAGAAAATTTTCATATATGATAAAACAATTTCAAATCAATTTAGATAATTATTCGATTAGAATTATTTTTTTATAGACAATTGTCTGGAATCAATTCTTAATTTTTTGGAAAATTTAACAATCAATTCTCTTTTTATAGAAAAAATTCGAATAAATTCTTTAAAATTACAACATATTCGAAACATTTCAAAAAAATATCGATTAAATTCTTTATTTAGAAAATTTCTTATTTATATAGAAAATTTCTTAATCAATTTTTTTTTTTTATAGAAAAATTTTCTTTTTTTATAATTTTTTTTTCGAAAAATTTTTTTTTTAGAGAAAAATTTCAAATATTTCTTTTTTGTAGAAAACTTTTTGAAAATTTATTTTTGTTATAGAAAATTGTTCTTTTAAAAGAAAACTATTCCTTTTTGAGAAAATTTTCCGAAATATTATCTTTTTTAGAATTTTTTCTAAATTTTTTTTTGTGAAAATTTCGCTTTTTCTAGGAAATTTTTCAAAAGTTTCTCTTTTCATAAAACTTTTTTCGAAAATATTTCGGAAATTTCAGTTTTTAAAGAAAATATCTCTTTTTATAGATATTCCCTTTTTTTATAGAATATTTTTCAAAAATATTTAGTAAATTTTAGTTTTTATAGAAAATTTCGCTTTTTATAGATTTTTTTTCAAAAGTTTCTTTTTTTTATAGAAAATTTTTGAAATGATTACGGAAATTCCAGTTTTTATAGAAGATTTCTCTTTTTATGGAAACATCTTCAAAAATATCTATTTTTATAGATTTTTTTTTAATTTCTCTTTTTATATAATATTTTTTAAAAATATAGTATTTATAGAAAATTTCATTTTTTAAAGAATTTTTTTTCGAATTTTTCTCATCTTATAGAAAAATTTTAGAAAATATCTATTTTTATAGATTTTTTTTAATTTCTCTTTTTAATGTTTTTTTATTTCTCTTTTAATAGAATATTTTTTGAAAATTTCGCTTTTTATGGAACCTTTTGCCGAAATATTTCGTAAATTTCAGTTTTTATAGAAAATATCTCTTTTTATAGAAACATTTTCGAAAATATCTATTTTTACACAATTTTTTGAAACTTTCTCTTTTTATAGAATATTTTTCGAAACTTTCTTTTTTTATAGAATATTTTTCGAAAATTCCCTTTTTATAGAACACTTTTCGAAAATATTGCGGAAATTTCAGTTTTTATAGAAAATTTCACTTTTTATAGAATTTTTTTCGAAAATTTCTCCTTTTTATAGAAATTTTTTCAAAAATGTTTCTTTCTTAAAAATTTTCCAAAAATTTCTCTTTTTTATTTTTTTTTAAATGTCTCTTGTTTTAGAATATTTTTAAAAATTTTGAAACTTCGAAAAAATTTCAAAAATTTCACTTTTTACAGAAAAATTTTTCTTTTTCAAAAATGTTTCTTTTTTTAGAAAAATTTTTCAAAACTGTCTCTTTTTTTAGAACAATTTTTTTCAAAAATGTTTCTTTTTTAGAAAATTTTTTTTTTCAAAAATGTCTCTTTTTTTAGAACATTTTTCGAAAATTAAGAAATTTCAAAAATATTTCAAAAATTTCACTTTTTATAGAAATTTTTTCAAAAGCTTCTATTTTTATTGAATATTTTTCAAAAATTTCTCTTTTATAGAAATTTTTTTTCGAAATTTTCTCTTTTTATATAAAGTTGTTAAAAATTATTTTATTATACAAAGTTTTTCAAAAATTTAGGTTTTTATAAAAAATTATTTGAAATAATTCTTTTTGAAGAAAATTGTTCAAAATTTTTTATTTTTATTAAATTTTTTTGAAAATTCTGCTATAAATCAACCATTTTTAAAATATTCTAAATGAAGGCTATATTTAGAAAAAATTCAGCTTAGCCGAATTTACTTTATCAATTCTTTTAACATTTCAATTAGTATGTTTTCTTTTTGTTGTTTATTTAGTAAATTTGATTTTTTTTTCATCTTATAAACTAAAAATAATTATCATTACAATATGTTTTAGTTCATTGTTTTACTTTGTTAAAATTATTTTTTAGTTTCTTTTTAAATTACATATTTTAAATTTTATATATTTATAATTTTATTTTTATATTATATATATATTTTCCAATTGATTATGTATAAAGTGATGAATGATACATATTTTCTTTGTTTTATTGATTATATTATATGTAATAGTTTGATTTGTATTCATTAGTTTGAATTATAGAAAAAAACACAAAATTATAAATTAAATTTTGATTTTTTTTAATTATTTTATTAGTAAGAAAAACAAATGTTTATAATATAACTATATATAGGATAAATATAGTATTTAAATAATATATATATAATATAAACTTAATAAAAGAACAGTTTAACTCAAAATTAAAAAAAAAAAAAGTTTTGAAAAAATAACTGAAATTTCTAATAAAATTTTGATATTTTTGAATGAATTAGTTTTTATTTTAAAAAAAAATATTTTTGTTTATTTAAAAGTTTTTTTTCCAAAACTCTTAATTTTGATTTAAAACTGACTTTCATTAAGTGTTTTATAGTTAATGAATTGCAGCTTTAAAACTAAATGTAGAAATAACTCTATAATAAAGCAGTAGTTGTTGGTTTTTTAAATTTATTGAAACGAAATCTTATTTTTTTAAGTTTAAAATTTGGAAATTTTTCAATAAAAAAGAGACATTTTGAAAAATTTTTATAGAAATCTAATATTTAAAAAAAATCTATTTTA
Source organism: Lucilia cuprina (assembly GCF_022045245.1). Lineage (NCBI taxonomy): Eukaryota > Metazoa > Arthropoda > Insecta > Diptera > Calliphoridae > Lucilia > Lucilia cuprina. The sequence goes on along the minus strand of NC_060951.1, from coordinate 32,870,829 downwards.
AAAAACTTTCATAAAGAAAACTAATTTTATATAAAAAAAGAGATATTTTCTTAAAAGTTTCACTAAAAAGAAAATTTTCCATAAAATAGATAAATTTGAAAAATATTTCGTTGTGAATTTTCAGAGAATATTGTTTGAAATTTTTCTATAAAAAGGTACATTATGAAGAGCTTTCAATAAAAAAGAGAAATTTTAAAAATTTTTTATAAAAAGACAAATTTTTAAAAATTGTCTATAAAATTAACATATTTTTGAAAATTTTTTTATAAGAAAAGAACTTTTGAAAATGTTTTTATAAAAATAGAAATATTTTTTTTTAGAAAAAGAGAGAAATTTTTGAAAAATTTCTATGAAAATAAATATTTTTCTAAAGTTTTATATTAAAAGCTAAACTTTTGAAAAATTTTCTATAAAAAGATAAATTTTTTAAAAAGTTTGTATAAAAAGATAAATGTTTTAAAAATTTTGTATAAAAAGAGAAATTTTTGAAAAATTTTTTTATAAAAAATATATTTTTGAAAAATTTTCTATAAAAAGAGAAATTTTTTAAAAATTTTCTATAAAAAGAGAAATTTTTTAAAAATTTTCTATAAAAAGAGAAATTTTTAAAAAAATTTTCTATAAAAAGAGAAATTTTTAAAAAAATTTTCTATAAAAAGAGAAATTTTTAAAAAAATTTTCTATAAAAAGAGAAATTTTCTATAAAAAGAGAAATTTTCTATAAAAAGAGAAATTTTTAAAAAAATTTTCTATAAAAAGAGAAATTTTTGAAAAATTTTCTATAAAAAGAGAAATTTTTGAAAAATTTTCTATAAAAAGAGAAATTTTTGAAAAATTTTCTATAAAAAAAGGAAATCTGTTACTAAAAGTTTTGATCCATAATTCAGTTCCAGAAAATCTTAATATTTTAGTTTGGTAAGTATTTTTGTTGCAATTCATTTGGGAGATAACACGCCCCTAATTGCCAGTCTGCCCATTTTTTCAAACAGATGTTAACATGCATGTTAAAGTTCTTCGTATAAATTTGAAGATTCTAACTGTACTTGTTTCCCAGATTTAATATTTGGTTTGCCAACACCCTTAATAAAAGTCCGCCCATTTTCCACCAAATGTTTACAAACTTCTTTATGCAAAATTAGAGGTTAATTTTCCTGATATGTGAATTTCGAGATATTGTGTCCTAAACCATGTTTGGTCATATTGATACATTATTGTTGATCGCAAACACCTTTAGTTATAAAATTAATTATGTCATCTGAAAGTTTAATCTCTCGACTATAAATAACAGCAGGCTTTCGAGATATTGCCTTTATTTTATTACAGAAATATTAATGGGTGATATCTCAGCAAATACAAGATATTTAAACACTTCAGAAATGACATGTTAGTTTACCATTGTGGCCTCTAGAAGATTAGTGTTTTAGTCTGGTAGACCGGAGGTGGCAATTCGTACCTGAGGCACTGGTAAAGGGCCGATAGAGGAGAGATAAAAGAGGTCAAAACTTTATTTTAAAGTAAATAGTTTGCCTCTTTAGATGACAGAACAGAAGAGAAGTATTCTCGCCTTTAACATGTCTCAAAAATAACCAAAATATTGTTAGGGCATGATGTCTCGAAAACCCATAACTATTTTATAACTATTTCTTTAGAAACGTATTTTTTGTTAATTTTTTTTACAAATATTGTTTGAAAATATTAGTTTTTCTATAATATTTCATTTATATTTTATTAATTTTATAAACGTTTTTTAATGAAATATATATTAGGGAACAAGTAAAATGAATAAAAAATTGTGCATAAATTTTAGAAATATTTAAATAAAATTTTGTGCAAAAATATATAAAAAATAAAATAATATGAGCAATAACACGAAAATATTAAAAAATTCAATTTAAGGAAATTCAACAAAAAACCATTTGGATTACAGTTTTTTTTAAATAAGGTACACTATAATTTTAGTAAAAATTCAAACTATTTAAAAGTCGATCAATATTTCTTTTAATTTCAACAATTTTTACCATTTCTATAGAATCTTAATTAAAACATTAAGGTCGGGTTTTTCCGATATTGATAAACTACATTCTTTGTTTAAACCTAGTTTAAGCGATGTTTTGTGTTTTTTTTTTCGTAATTGTTAACTTATTATCCTAGTTTGACTGAGTGACTATAAAATAATGAATTCGGGAGATGAAAAACTTAATGTTTTTAAGAAAATATTAAATTGTTGATATATAATTATTGTTTTAAATGTTTATTTTGATTTTCTTCTAAAATTTTTCATTTTAAAGAAGTATTGTTTGCAAAAAACAGCTGTTCATTGTTTATATTTTTTGCTGAAAAGTTGGCAATACTAACAAATTTAACTGTTCTTAAAATCATAACAAAAGAACACAATCATCATTTAAAGACCTCCTAATTTTGTTCCCAGTTTAATCTAACAGTAAGTTAAGCCTAGTTTAACTGAGTAGATAAAGATAATCTACATTCTTTGTTTAAAGCTAGTTTAAACTATATTTTGTGTTTTTTTCAGTAATGTTACTTAGGACTTGTTGTTAGATTAAACTCGGAACAAATTTTGGCGGACTTTAACCGATGATTGTGTTTTTCAGTTTTAGATTTAAGTTCAGTTAACTTTGTTAGTATAGCCAACTTTTCACTCAAAAACATAAACAATGAACAGCTGTTTTTTGCAAAACAATACTTTTGTAAAATGGAAAATTTTGGAAAAATGTTAAATAAACATTTAAAACAATAATAAATAAAACAAAACAAATCAGAAAATTGTAATTTACTTGAAGAATTAAGTTTTTGTTCTTCCGAAATCATCATCAAATCATTGTTTTGTTGTTTTTGTTAATTGTGTTTTCTCACTTATAACTTAGTTTAATTGGCCAATTACACTCAGTTAAACTAAGATAATAAGTAACTTTACTGATAACTGAAAAACACGAAACATATATTAAACCAGGTTTAACCAAAGAATGAAAATTATCTTTATCAAAAAACTCGCCCTTATTATCTTAGTTTAACTGAGTGTAATTGGCCAATTAAACCTAAGTTGTAAGTGAGAAAACACAATTAATAAAAACAATAAAACAATTATTTCGGAAGAACAAAAACTTAATATTTTAAGTAAATTGCAATTTTCTGATTAGTTTCGTTTTATTTATTATTATTTTAAATGTTTATTTAACATTTTTCCAAAAAAAAATTCATTTTACAAAAGTATTATTTGCAAAAAAACAGCTGTTCATTGTTTATGTTTTTGAGTGAAAAGTTGGCAATACTAACAAAGTTAACAGAACTTAAATCAAAAACTGAAAAACACAATAATCGGTTAAAGTCCGCCTAAATTTCTTCCGAGTTTAATCTAACAGCAAGTTAAGCCTAGTTTAACTGATTAGTAAGAAACTCGTCCTTAGTCTCGCTTATTTAATTCAAGAGTTTCCGTTTTTTTTTTTTTTGTACTTAGAACAAAATATCTAGCAAAATAATGTTTAATTTCAGAAACCACTGTTTTACAGTGGATTCATAAAGTGTACCTTATATTTAAATTAAATGTGTGTTAATTTATAAAAAAAATTATATGTTTAAAGAGAAATTTTTAATTTTTTAATATGATTTCTTAATATTAATTTCATATAAAAGTAGTTTAAAAATTTTGCCTTAAAAGTCAAAAACAAATGAAAAAAATTTACATTAAAAATAAAATATGTATAAGAAAAGTCAATTTTAAAACAAGAAACAAAAGTTTATTTTATAATAAAAATAAAATAAAAATTTATATTTTTAAGTTAAAAAAAAAAAAAAAAACAAAATATACTGGAATATTTTGTTAAAACAAATTATTTGATTTTTGTTGCCGTAAAGACTGCTTTATACCAACCAATATTTAAAAACAAAACAAAAAATATTTATTTTTTAATAAATTACAAAAAAAAAAAACACTAATTTTAGCAATAAAAAGGCCTTGGAAAAGTTTAAATAAAATTGAATTGGAACGTAGGTTGAAAAAAAGTTATTTAAAACAAAAAAATAAGTGTGACTGTTAAAATTTAGTTAAATTGTAAAAAATCTATATAAAAAGGCAAATAATAATAATTTAATAAATAACTAAGAGTTTCCAATATTAAACTGTCTCACTAATAAAGAATATGTTTGAAAAATTATTTTGAAAACAAATTCAAAAAAATATATATAAAATTTTTCATTATTTTATTAGAAAAAAGAAAACATTTTCGACAACAATTTAAATTTATTTGTAAAATGTATTCATTTATATATCAATATAAAAAACTTTAAGCCAATATTGAATAAAAACCAACAACAAATCCCTAAAAATAAAACTATTAATTGAATAATTTATTTTTAGGATATTTACATATTTAAAAATAAAAACTAGTGTAAAATTATTAACTATATACATATATTTATATAGATTTAATTAAACAAAATAAAACACATATTAAAAAATTTAAGATTTTTCAAAACCAACAAAAATATATTAAAAATCAAAACTACCAAAAAAAGAAATAAGTTTTTGTTTATTTACAAGCCACTAAAAACCATAAAAAAATATTAATTTTGGGAACAAATAAATTACAAAAAAACACTAATTTATTTTAATTTAATATTGCAGTTACTAATAGTTACATAGAAATTTAAATAAGACCAAAAAAAAAGAAGTTTTTATGTTTAAATATAAATCATTTAAATAAAAATCAGTCTTCTGCAATATTTCAAATTGTCCATAGAAGTATTGAAAAAAACAAAATTTTTTTTGCTATAAAATATTTCAAAACAAAATATTTAATATAAATAAACAAATTTAAATTTCAAATAAACCACAAAACGAGTGAATGAATTTTCAAAAGAAAAACTTTGACAAATTGCAATAAGTTGAGAACAATATTCAAAAAAAAAATAATAATGTTAAAAGGAGATAATCGCTAAAAAGAAAAAAACAAAATCAATACGACAAGCATCATAAATGTCTAAAAAAGAATTACGAAAGAAAAATCAAGCTGTTAAATTATAAATTTAATAAAATAACAAACAAGTAAAAGCATTTAGTCAATAAGTTAAATTAATATTAAACGAAAAAAAAATCCAAAGTTTCAATTAAGTTGTAATCGTAAGTGCTTTCAGTAAAATAAAAAAACAAGAATAACACAAAAAGTGCTTAAGTTTAATGATATAAATTAAAAAAACAAAAAACAAAAATTATAAATAAAGGACATTTCCTGAATACAAAACAAATATATAAGTTGTTTTATTTTTCATAAACATGGACTTTAATACAGGGATGGAAAATACAGTACTATTGTACTTTTTCATATTGAAAATTATTGCAGTACCTTTACGTCATTTTCGGTACTCTTTCTAAATTATAAACTTTTGATAAATAGTCCATAGTCTTTAGTCTAGTCCATAGTCTAGTCTATAGTCTGATCTATACTGTAGTCTGATTCTATAGTGCAGTCTATAGTTGAACCTATACTCTAGTCTATAGGTTGATTCTATAGTCTAGTCTATAGTCTATTCTATAGTCTAGTCTATAGTCTAGTCTATAGTCTAGTCTATAGTCTAGTCTATAGTCTAGTCTATAGTCTAGTCTATAGTCTAGTCTATAGTCTAGTCTATAGTCTAGTCTATAGTCTAGTCTATAGTCTAGTCTATAGTCTAGTCTATAGTCTAGTCTATAGTCTAGTCTATAGTCTAGTCTATAGTCTAGTCTATAGTCTAGTCTATAGTCTAGTCTATAGTCTAGTCTATAGTCTAGTCTATTAGTCTAGTCTATAGTCTAGTCTATAGTCTAGTCTATAGTCTAGTCTATAGTCTAGTCTATTAGTCTAGTCTATAGTCTAGTCTATTGTCTAGTCTATAGTCTAGTCTATAGTCTAGTCTATAGTCTAGTCTATAGTCTAGTCTATAGTCTAGTCTATAGTCTAGTCTATAGTCTAGTCTATAGTCTAGTCTATAATCTAGTCTATAGTCTAGTCTATAATCTAGTCTATAGTCTAGTCTATAGTCTAGTTTTTAGTCTAGTCTATAGTCTAGTTTTTAGTCTAGTCTATAGTCTAGTTTTTAGTCTAGTCTATAGTCTAGTCTATAGTATAGTCTATAGTCTAGTCTATAGTCTAGTCTAAAGTCTAGTCTAGTCTATAGTCTAGTCTATAGTCTAGTCTATAGTCTAGTCTATAGTCTAGTCTATAGTCTAGTCTATAGTCTAGTCTATAGTCTAGTCTATAGCCTAGTCTATAGTCTAGTCTATAGTCTAGTCTATAGTCTAGTCTATATTTTAGAAATATATTAGAAAACTTTTATTTGTATGTTTTTAATTTATTTAAATTTCAGTTGCCCATGTCTGCTACGATATAAAGTAAGATAGATATATAGTTGGCAATACTTTAATGCTGCCACTCTTTTAAGATTACCAGATGGTTTGAAGCAATACATCGAAAGACAACACAAAGGTTACTTGAAATATTAAATTAATATGCATAAGATATTTTGAATTGTGGACTTCAAGACATTAAAATAAAATTTTATTTAAAAATAATTAAATTTAATAGAACAATTGACTTTTCTACAAATAGAAAATAGTTCAAAAATTTTCTATAAAGAAAAAGTTTATCTTCTTAGCGGAGTTAGTTAGTCTCACATAGAAATTGAATCTACTAGCTCCGATCTGACAGATTAGAATAATACTGATATACCTACCAAAAGCATACATCAAAACGTTATATTAAAAACCATAATTTAACAAAACATAGAGATAATTAATAGAAAAATAAAGTAACCATTACCAGTTATCAACTACCCTCGACAAATTCAACAACACTAATCACAAGGTATTATTTATTTTCTTTTGACAGCAAGTTGGAATTTTTTAAACATTCTTAAAAAATTTGGCAATTTTACTAAAAAAAAGTGCGGAAATATTAGAAATTAAATAAGTAAAAAAACGTACAATAAAAACAAAATAAAAAAGTAAAACTTAAAAAAAGCTGGTGAAAAAAATTAATTAAGAAGAAGGAAGTAAAAATTAATAGCAAACTAAAGAGAAAGAGGTAAGGCCACAATAAAAAAAATGAGAGAAACGTCACACGATTAAAAAAAAAAACACAGAATAACAACAACAACGAAAAACCAAAAGAAAACACGTAAAAACAAACAAACCAACACATACGAGAAGCAATTTAATTAAATTAGCAAAAAAACCAAAGAAAATATTGTGCATCATTGAAAAACAATAATATTTTGAAAAGTTTTTTTTTTGTTTTAATAATTAAAATATAGAACACAAAGTTAAACAAAAAAGGTAAATAACTATAGAAAAAATACAAACAGTTAATTTTCATGAAATTAAGGGCAACTCCCCATTTAATTGTTATATGTACTTGCATATATTCTATTATACAAAAAATAAAGTTAAAACGATAAATTGCAGAAGATTCTGGACACGATGAATTGAATAATCATCTTTTAAGCTATGCAATTGGTGAAATACAAATGTAAAATTTATAAAATAGCTTTTGTAGTATACATTAATCAGGAAACAATTTCAAAGTCCAGAGAAAATTATCATAAAAAATGTGGTGTCATTGCTATGAGGCGAGAGTGGGCCTGTTTCTTTATTTACTTAAACGCTTGTATTGTGATATTTAATTAGTTAATTTGCTTGGGTACATTAACAGGTGTTAATAAAAGTTTGTTCCTGTTGGTTTTTTTATTATTAAATATAAAACTATTATTAGAAGCCAGATTGGTTCAGGTGTATTTAATAATTTGTTTATTAGTATTTGTTTAATACCACGTCAGTGTATTTTTGACATTAATTGACGTGGTCCTGCTGAAGCAACGTAATAATTGTCCATTATTTTTTGAATTGATTTAACTAGCCAACGTTTATTTTCATAATAGTTGGACATTTATTGGCACTTAATGTTAGTTAACTATAAAGATGAACATATTGTAGGTATCTAAGTGAAATGATAAGTGAAATATTAAAATTACTTTAAAATGTATGAAATTAGTCATACTTTAGTACTGTCTATAATCTAGACTTTAGTCTAAAGTCTGGACGATTACTTTACTAGTCTATATTCTAAACATTAATCTATACTTTAGTAAGTGGCCTCCGGTAGGTTAGTGGTTAGTGTTCTAGTCTGGTAGACCGGAGGTGGTGGGTTCAATTCCCACCCGTGGCACTGATTAAGGAGCGCACAACAGGCCCAATAGAGGCCTAGGTGTATTTCTTCGGATTTGATGTGTATACATCCTCCTTTATTCTATTTTATAGTCATTTACATGGCCTTAATCGGATTTAAAGTTTTGCATAATGTCGTTGTTCTTGTTGTTGTTGCTGGGTTTGACAGCCCTTGTCCGAATAATTCGCGTTATTCCGGTAGGTAGAACCGGCTGTCGAAGAATGACATAATGTCGTCTATAGTCTCGCCTAAAGGTAGTCTATAGTATATTCTATAACCTAGTCTGTAATCAAGCCTCCAGTCTAGTCTATGGACGATAATGGAGTCTAAACTCTGGAATAATATTAGTCTATACAATGAATGTCATCTAAAGTCTCGCCTAAGGGTAGTCTGCAGTTTATTCTATAACATAGTTTGTACTCAAGCCTCCAGTCTAATTTATGAATGTGCTAGTATAGACTAAACATTAATTTAGAGTTTTTTCATCTCCTTATTCTATTTTATAGTCATTTACATGGCCTAAATCTGATTTAAAGTTTTACATAAAATAATCCTTAACAATGTCGTCTATAGTCTCGCCTAAGGTTAGTGTATAGTCTATTGTATAACCTAGTATGTAGTCAAGCCTCCAGTCTAGTCCGTATTCAAGTCTAAAGTATAATCTGTAGTCAAGTCTTTAGTCTAATATATAGTCAAGTTTATAGACAAGTATAGTCTAGTAAATACTCTACTCTTTAGTCTAATCTATAGTAAATTTTACAATCTAGTCTAGCTAATTCAATCTAGTTCATATTCTAGTCTGTAGTCAAGTTATTGTCTAGTCTATATTGTGTTTTATAAACTAGTCTATTATATCAAGATAGTCTGAACTGGAGCGTAGTCTATTGGTGTAGTTTATAGTCTGGAATATATGCTAATGTTGTGCTTACTATAATCTAGACTATCAAGTCTAGTCTATAATCAAGCCTATAGTTCAATATATAGATAAGTATAGTCTATAGTCTAGTAAATAGTCTAGTCTATAGTGAATTCTACAATCTAGTCTCTAGTTAATTCTATATACTTCATATTCTTGTCTGTAGTCAAGTTATTTTCTAGTCTAGTGTGTTTTCTATAGTCTAGAAAAATGCTAATATTGTGCATATATATCTACACATACATCTGTATATGTGTGTATACTTTACTAGTCATTAATCAAAGTTTTCTAGAGCAAATTGTTTAGATTAAATTTTGCAACATTTTTCTATATTTTTTAAATATTGCATTAGTTCTAAATTAATAAAATATTTCCTAATCTAATTGATTTGCGTCTATGTTTTGTTTTTTATTAAAGTTTCAATTTTGTTTTTTATATATTCTTTCAATAAACCTTATCTAATGATTAACGCAAATATAATCGAAAGAGTATATGAATAAAAAATATTATTATTATTTTTTTTTCATTAAACGTTATCTTATTTATTTGCTAAATATAGTTAACGTTTGTATTGACAATAATTGAGTAGAAAACTCGTAATAAATATAAGATGAAAATATATTTTTGCTTTATAATAAGATATAGGATTATTTTAGATAATTTTTACATAATCATGTAATTTATATGTAAATTATTTTACTTTAAAGTTTTAATTCATATCTACGAATTTATCAAATATTTTACAGCAAATTACAAATTCTTTCATAAATAGAAGTTTGTTGAAGAATATGTTGATGATAAACACTTATTTGTAAAAAAAAATAGTTTAATCAGCAAGAGAGTTGGCTCTGGATCTAGGAGAAGCAGTTATATTGTAAATCTATATTTATAGATTACTGATAGTTACGACCATAGAATCTCCGTACAGCAACAGCTGTATCCACCAGTAGTTTTTTTCCCCAGGGAAGAACATCCAGTTACAGCCAACCTGTTACAACAATTAAAACAATGTTAAATTTGAAATAAAAAAAATACAGAAAAATACTAATAAATTTAAAAACTCATCATTAGATCATTTTAAATTTTGCTATATATTTTGCTTAAACCCTAAGAAGATAATAAATATTTCATATACAAATGTTTTATTTTTTGTTCTTAGACCTATTTGCCACCTGTTATATGGGTGATAATAAAAAAAACAGTTTCTATTAGTTTATAAGGTTTCTTTGCCTATGTCTTTGTTTTATACCAGCTGGATGTAAACATTGCTTGTTAAAATATGATTTTAGTTTATATTTGTGGATTTTTTTGTATATTATTTATTTCATTTCTCTCTTAATTTTAAAATTATTCTTTTTGTATAGTATTATTTTCTTATAACAACTACTTAACCTTAATATTGGTACATTCAAAGCTGAGAATATGTACAATATGACAAATTTCATTTGTACAAAATGTAATTTTCATTTCGCATGCCTGATTTATATTGAAATAATAAACCAGAAAGACTTTTCTTCAAAAATATGTCATTAAAGAGTACATACTAATACACCAATAGTTAAGTTATTTAAATGTATGTAGATTCTTCTAGTAAGTTAATAGACCTGAAACTAACGTTTACTATAAAAACTACTGTATAGTCTGCTAAATAGTCGAGATTACAGTCTATAGTCAATACTGTACCACCAAGTGTAACTACATTTTTGACTATAATCTAGGCCATACTTACATTTCACAATTCCACAGTCCAGACTATGAACTAATGTATAGTTTAGGCTATATATAATGCTATAGTTAAGACTATAGGCTATTCTATAGTTCAGTCTGCAAACTATTCTATAGTTCAGACTACAGACATAGAATAGACTATGCAATAATACAGACTACGGATTATTACATAGTCTAAACTATAGACTATTCTATAGCCCAGACTATTGACTATTCTATAGTCCAGACTATAGACTATTCTATAGTCCAGACTATAGACTATCCTAGAGTCCAGACTATAGACTATTCTATAGTCCAGATTATAGACTATTTTAGAGTCCAGACTATAGACTATTCTATAGTCCAGACTATAGACTATTCTAGAGTCCAGACTATAGACTATTCTAGAGTCCAGACTATAGACTATTCTATAGTCCAGACTATAGACTATTCTAGAGTCCAGACTATAGACTATTCTATAGTCCAGACTATAGATTATTCTATAGTCCAGACTATAGACTATTTTATAGTCCAGACTATAGACTATTCTATAGTCCAGACTATAGACTATTCTATAGTCCAGACTATAGACTATTCTATAGTCCAGACTATAGACTATTCTATAGTCCAGACTATAGACTATTCTATAGTCCAGAATATTATAGATATTGAGTATTCCGTAATCAAGACATCGAGTTGAAATCTATTGTGGAGTTGTCTCTACAATGAAATGTAGAACATATTGTTTAAAAGTAAACATTGTCATCTATAAAACTGTAGGGTACATTGAAAAGTACGGATATATGTGAGAGTACTTGGATTTATCAATATTTTCTTTTCGTTACTAATACCAATTTGAAATTATGCAATTACATATTCTATTTGCTTTTTTCTAGTTCTTTAATTCATACAGTTTAAAATTACCCCAGATAAATATGTCAACCGATACACCATTAGCAACGGCACCAGAACTGCCAACGACTACAACTCATAATACTGCAGAGGGTGAAGCATGGAATGCCGCATTCAATGACAACAATGAAACAAATAGTACAAATAGTACAGCAGATACAGCAGATATAAACTCTTCTACACAGACTCCAACAATTAATGAGAAAATGTTAACGTCGCCAACAACCACCACCACAACTTCATCAACGGCATATTCATTTTCAGGTTCAGCTCTGGGTAGTGAAGCTATTAATATAAACAAAGATACAACTACAGACGCAAATAATTCAAGTAGTAAAACTGCTGGCGGTGATAAGGAGGATGATAAAAATGAAGAATCTATGTTTGAGTGTAATATTTGCTTGGACACAGCTAAAGATGCTGTGGTTAGTATGTGTGGTCATCTATTCTGTTGGCCATGTCTGCATCAGTGGCTAGAGACTAGACCTAGTCGTAAATTGTGTCCGGTATGCAAGGCTGCCATAGGCAAGGATAAAGTTATACCCTTATATGGACGTAATAGTACTAAGCAGGAAGATCCTAGGTAGGCTATAAAGTTTGTTAAACATTTGTTTATTTTTCCATAACATTTTTCATTTATTTACTTAGAAATAAAGTACCACCACGTCCAGCTGGCCAACGTACTGAACCAGAGCCACAGCAGGGTTTTCAAGGCTTTAGTTTTGGCGATGGTTTTCATATGTCTTTTGGTATTGGAGCTTTTCCATTTGGTTATTTTGCATCATCTTTAAATTTCGGTGAACCACGTCCAGCACGTAAGTTTTTTTCTCATTTTCTTTATTTTTTGGTTATTTAATAATGATGTTTTTGTTTTTATACTTTTAGCTGCTAACCGTGGCACTACCCAATACGAGGATGAACAGCAACTTTCCAAATTATTTTTATATTTGGCCTTTTTGTGCATTGCCTGGTTATTGTTTGCATAGCCAAATTTTTATCTATTTTAAAGAAACAAACCAAACAACCAATTAATTAATAAATAACAACCAACAAACAAATCAAAAATATACCACACTATTCATAGTAATTAATTAATATAAGAGTATAATTCTCTATTAATTGTTTGTTTGTTTGTTAGTTATTTACTTCTTTTATCAGAGGTTTGTTTGTTAAATCTATGTAAACAACTCCAAAAATGTTTTCGCCTGTTTTCTTAACTATTTTTTGGTATTATTATCTTTTTAGTTAAATATACAATGTAAATGATTTTATTTTATGCTATTGGGAAAAATTATTTTGTATACACGCTCATAAATATTAAAATTAAACTTATAATTCCTTTATTTAGTTTTACTTAATTTTCTTTCTTGTTTTCATTTAAATCAAGCATTTTTACATTACTTTATATATAAAACAATTCCTAATGAATTCTTGCAAAATTTGGTGTTTGTTTTATATAATTTTCCAAAATATTTTAATGTCGGCTTGAAAATAATGTTTTTTTTTTAATTTTTAAATAAAATTAATAAAAAATATACATTACTGGTTGTTTATCCAAATAAAAATATTCCAATAAAGACATAATTACAAGTAAATATATACATATATAAATAATGAAATTGTATCGTAAATTTTTGTTTAAGAAGTCTATTCTGTAGTCGAGACTGTAGTTGATTTTATAGACGAAGCTAAAATGTGTATTCCATAGTACAAACATTTGTATATTCTCTAAAAAAACAGACATTCGTGTGGCCTATAGTCCAGATATTGGACTGTTCTAAAGTCGCAACTATAGTAAATTATATAGTCGAAACTAAATCGACTTAAGTTTGTTCAACAGACGGGACATTGATCTGAACTATAGTCCATACCTAAATCTATCATATAGTATATTTTACTGTTAAGATTTACTTCATTTTTAGCCATTTTTATATTCAAAACTTTAGTGTATTTTATAACGAAGACTTCTTTAGTTTATACCTTAGTTTATTCTACAATGGAGGCTTTAGTCTACTTAATAGTTAGACAAAGACGATAGACAAGACTATAATCGAGATTATTCTGTAGAGCCATAATGGCTCTACAGAATAATCTCGATATAGCTCAGCTATTTGTCTATTGTATAGTCAAGACTTTGGTCTATTCTATTGTCGAGAATTTGGTCTATTCTTGACAATATTGTCAAGAATTTCTATTGTCAATACTTCAGTGAATTCTACAATGGAGTCAATTCAATCTACATTATAATAAGACGTATACGTTAGTCTATTCTATATTCGAAACATTGATCACACTATAGACAAGACTTTGGTCTGTTCTATTGTCAAGAATTTAGTCTATTCTATTGTCGAGACTTAAGTGCATTTTACAATGAAGACATTAGTCTACATTATAATAAGACGTAGACATTAGTCTATTCTATATATTCGAAACTTTGATCACAAGACTATAATCGAAAGTATACTATTCTGTAGTTCAGCCATATGTCTATTGTATAGTCAAGACTTTGGTCTATTCTGTTGTCAAAAATTTCGTCTATTCTATTATCAAGTTTATTCTATTGTCGAGACTTTAGTGCATTCTACAACAAAAAAAATTACCATCCATTTTATTAGCTACTTACCGCCTTATGCAAAAACTATTATTAAAGATAACAATGGTTTACTGCGCACTTTTTCCATAAAAAAACAGGTTTTAACATCCAGTGTTAAGGCGGTTAATGTATTTTTTACGATTTCTTTTAAATTAATTTCATACTTATTTTCATTAGTAAACAAAATAACGGTCCTCTTTATTCTTTTACAAAACTCTTACCATAGACATTTAAAATACAACCCTGTCACAGCTGTTGCCTATAAAATGGGATAAAAAATAGTGTTTGTTTTTTGTTTTATTACAATCGAACACAAAAATGACCATTAAATTATTTTTACCCGAAAATTTATTTTATATTAAAAAAAGTTGTGATATTTATGGTGAAATAAAAATTGGTGAAAAGAATTGCATCTCTTATTATATTATTTGTGCAGTGGACATTAAAAAACCCTCGAAAAATCATGAGGACATTGAAGCTTATGAAAGAGCACAAAAGTTTTCCAATAAATTGCGGCATTTGGGTCATATTGTCAATGCCACCGAATCCTCTCAATTGCATTACAAAGATGTGGCTTTAGTTTTTGTTTATGATACTGAAACACCAAATATTTATCTAAATCAATTAAGTATTAGAACGGCACAAAAAGATAAAATCAATGTCTTCCTTTATAGTGAAAAATCCATATTAAAGTTACAGGACTTAAATGAAAGTGTTAATAATGAGAGACCGAATTTGGTTTACGATAAGGATTATAATGCCAAAGTTAGTGCCCAAACAGATGTTTGTCCCGACGATGATATGCACATGTTGTATCAATTGTTGCAAACAAAAGATAAATTTAAACTAGAGTGTGATGTGGATGAAGTCGATGAAACTTTTAAACGTGTAGCCAGCTATGTTTTAAATTTACCCTTTGATATTTTGATGTGGATATTTGGCTTGTTTATGACTAAGACACCATTCAAATTAGTGTTCCAGTACTCGGTTATGTATGATTATTATAAGGAATGGTTGAAATTTAAAAAATCTGGGTAAGTGATGTAAAAGTATATAATATAATATGTAATTATGAAATATGAAGGAGATATACTGTAAATTAGATTATATTAGTTTGGACTCTAGCATAAACTAGGTGCTAGAATACAGAACTAATGTCGAGATTATTGAAAAGTCTATAGTAAGGACTATAGAATATACTATAGTATGAACTATTGAATAGTCTATAGTTTGGACTATCAAATGGGCAATAGCCTGGACTTTAATACAGATTAGACCAAGGTCTGGATTATAAATTAAAACTATAGGATATAATGTAGCCTAAACTATAAACTAGACTATACTGGACTATAGTGTGTACTATGGAATATATTCTTTTGTTGACTATACAATCAAATTTATTTAATTTCAGTAAACGAAAATATAACATTGTCCTCGATATTCTACTGGGCCTATGCGTTAATATATTATTGATATTATATATAGAAAATCCTGGTGACTATATAATAACAGCTTCTAATGTAAAGTATTTCAAAAAATTTCTAAAACAACTAAACCAATTAATAATATTTCTTTTGACAGTCAGTAGTAACCAACTTTCGTTTACTTTTACAATCGTTACAAGGTTCTCCGGTAGGTTTAAAATTAAATGTACAATTAAATAAGTTTTTATTGGATTGTTTTGGTTACCATGTCGAATTATGGGCAACATTTTTGGGTAATTATTAAAAAAATGAATACCAATAGAAAATAAAATCGTTAACATTTCTAAACCATTGCAGTTATAATAGAACCTTGCATTAGGCAACTTCTCATACCTATAATACTGTTGGGTTTTATAGGCTTTTCATATCAGTTGGCGCTCTTAACAGATTTAATATCAATAATGGGTTTACATGCTCATTGTTTTAGTATCTATGCTGCTGTGTAAGTGTTATGTATTTATACCCTTCACCTTCGTGAGAAGGATATGAATGTTGTGTGCTTTACGTGAGTACCTCGCATGATGCTCTATCCCACGGTGACAATTTTTGTATATGGATTGGGCTGGTACATGTACAAGCACTTTGCTGAAGTACTGGAGCTATCTAATCTCTGATCGTTGCTTAACTTCCGAGATGTATAAACATCACTTCCGTTTACAACCACGCAGCGGGGATGTCTTCAGTTGATTCGGAAACAGCACCTAAAGACGTAACCGATGGACCGAACTACGAATCTATCAAATAAGCCGAGGACTTTGTTCTTACTCACAGGGACACGCTGTGGTAATTCTGATATGAACAGATTATACTCTGAACATACCTGGACAAGGAAGGAAAATTCAATGGTATCATTTGTATATGATATCTTTCATCCATCATCATTGAACCCAGCACACATCTCATTTAAACGACACATTCATTAGAGAAAAACATATGACAAATTCATTATAGATAGACGGGTGGTGTGAGGCCCGCCGTACCTTTCATTCATCCCGTACCATATACAATTAATACCAACTCATTTCCAACGTTTAGTCTCACAGTCACTCCCCTGTGGGGTATCAGTTGTTTCGGCAACAGCACCGAACGTATCCCGAAATATTGACTTTACCTTACAACAGTCTTTTAAACGCAACTTACTCTTCCCTCGAATTTGGGTTTAAACCACAGCCACTAAGTGGATCCCGAAGGAACATCAACCAACTGACCAGCCAGAACAATGTTCTGCGGCTAACTCTCGACCCGTAGTACCAGATTATCTGGTGCTCTGGTTTGACTTATTTCTCCATTCTGGTTCCTTATAGAAAGCTTAGTCCATTAAGCCATGTCCGTCTATCTGTCCGTCTGTTGAAATCAGTTTTTAGAGGACCCCAGATATCGGCGAGATCCGAATCTTCAATAATTCTGTTAGACATGCTTTCGATAAGATCGCTATTTAAAATCAGCAAAATCGGTTATTGGCTAAGAACATGAAATTAACTATGTGGAGCCTGGTTTAAGTTAAAAGCCATAAAAGGGAACTTTTTTTGGTACTTTTTCGTATTTCAAAAGGTACTTTTTTGAATTTTCAATAATATTGAAACTAGAAACATGAAATTAAGTATGTAGAGTCGGAATTAGGTGAGAACCGGGAAAAGGGAACTTTTGGGTAATTTTTCGTTTTTGCAAAAGGTACTCTTTTGAATTTTTATGTTATGTAAAAGAAGACTTTTTGATACTGACTGTTTTTTTTAACACACCGTGGTGAAGGGTATATAAGATTCGGCATAGCCGAATATAGAACTCTTACTTGTTTAATTTGTTATTGTTTTAATAAAATTAAACAAATTAAAATTACAGTTTATATAAGGTAGAGATTAAAGGCTTGCAGGTGTTATGGAAAGTAGTTTTGGGCAAGCGTAAAAATGTTTTAAAAAGTATGTATAAATTGTTGCATACATTTCTATATATGATTTAATTAATTAAATAATCTTTTTGGTGTATATAGATCGTGTAGAGTCTCACAATTATAAAAATAGACAATTGTATTTGGCTACGGTATTTTTTACCTCCTTGCTCTTTCTTTTTCCTACAGTATTAACCTATTATGTGGTATTTACTTCGGTGAGTTGTAGAATATACATGTATGTATATTATGTTAATAAACAAATTATATATATTTATATTTTGTTTTAGTTACGTTTGTGCATTATTTTAGTTAATTATTTACTAAAAAATATACGTCGTAATATTTTGGAATTTCCTATGGAAATGTTATTACGCTGGTGTATGGGTAATTTCTACGATACAGGTAATTATAACATGTTTTCTTTTTAATGTGTTTTTTTAAAAGAATTATATTTATTTTATTTGTTTTTTTCTTAAGATTCTTTACAATTAGAGTTTGTACATCATACACCATCGCCTTTACTACAGTCGGGTGCGCAAATACAAATGTGTGTTTTCAAATTATGTGTTCATTCATCATCGTTAGGTCGGGTCTTTTCATGTCATAGTGGAATCCTGCAAGAGTTAGTAGCCAAAGAAGAAAACTCAATTAAAAGTGTATGCCAAAGAATATTACAAGGAACATTTTAAACAAAAGAGAGTAAGAAAAGCTGTAAACAATATTGTTAGTGCATAGTTTCTAGTTAATTGACAAAGACAATCTTTGTTACTCAATAAAAGAACAAATAAATCGAAAAATTAAAATCTATTGAAGACATTTTTTTGTAAGATTTAAAGTTAGAAAACTAAAGTTAATATGCTTTGCTAACTTTTAATGGTTTTTATTGCCATTTAAAAAAAATGTTTCGCAAATTAAAATTATACATATTATTTAAAGTAAACAAAGCATGCTTGACAACGACACAGTATTTTTACAACAAAAAAATTACTAAAAACTAAATAAACTTTAACTTACTGTTCACATACAAAAAGTGTTTTTTTGTTTTAAAGTTGTTATAGAAAAATTTGTTTAAAAAACGAAAATGTTTAACTTTTTTCGATTATTTTTCTATAAGAAATGTTTTTTTTTTGTTTGTTTTGTTTTCTCTTGAGTTAAGTTAATTTAAAGTAAATTTAAACTATAAAGTTTTATATTGATATAAATCCTTAGATGAGAAATTATAATTAGAAAACAATATTATATTAAAACTATACCCTCGTTCGATTAGCATCACCACCAAGTTTTTCAACAAGCTGAAATAGAGAAAAAATAAATAATAAGTTAAAAACATAAAATTTAATCATAAATTGTACTTTTAGTTAAAAACATAAAAATATTAACAAGTTAGTCCCTAAAGAAATCTATAATAGGTCCAATGAATAGACTATAGAGTAGAGAATACTATCACGTCTATGGCAGATAATACATTTTTAATTTGTTACTTATTTATACCGCACATTCCCCAAAGGTTTAAACAGAAAACAACTCTGTGTTATTATTAATCAATATTTTGCCCCATTTTCTTTAATCTATTACAAAATTTAACACTGACAGTTGTCAAACTTGACAATTCAACGAAAAATAAGGAGACTAAAGAAACGAAAAAAATTCTTGCAGAATTTCTAAAACACGGCCGTAAAAAGCAACTTTTAAGAAATTTTCGATTTTTTGAAAGAAAATAACAAAATAAAAAATGTCCGGATACATTGCCAGAAAAGGTCCCATGGTTTTCTGTAAGTAATTAAATTAATATAAAGAATTTGCTAAATTTACAAAAAGAAAATTTGGCAAAATAATTGAACTACTATATGATTACGTAAACAATGAAAAACATTTAACAAACTATTGTTAACAATTACAGCCAGCTTGGGAAAATGGGCTTATAACTTGTCGGGATTCAATCAATACGGTAAGTTAAGCAAAATTTATATACAAAATAAAATTTGCTATAAGTGCAAGAGAAGTTGCAAGTTAAAAAAAAAGTACAAAAACCTAACCTCACTGTTATTTGTTTTGTAGGTTTGCACCGTGATGATTGCTTGTACGAAAACGAAGATGTTAAGGAAGCAATCCGTCGTCTTCCCCGTAACTTGTATGATGAACGTAACTACCGTATTATGCGTGCTTTGCACTTGTCTATGACCAAAACTGTTTTGCCCAAAGAGCAATGGACCAAATACGAAGAAGATGTTAAATATTTGGAACCCTACTTGAAGGAAGTCATCAAAGAACGTGAAGAACGTCAAGAATGGAACAACAATCACTAAATGGCCAAATAAAGGGGCTTGTGATGTACAAGTTTTATTTTGTAATTATTAAACTATTTTCTTTTAAAATTGCTATTAGGAAAAATTCTCTAACGGAGATGCTAATATAAACTAATTTAATAATAAAAAAAGTTTAAACAAAAGCATCTTTCTAAAAAGAAAACTAGTTTTATTATA
This sequence comes from Lucilia cuprina, assembly GCF_022045245.1. Lineage (NCBI taxonomy): Eukaryota > Metazoa > Arthropoda > Insecta > Diptera > Calliphoridae > Lucilia > Lucilia cuprina. The sequence continues at coordinate 32,850,633 of NC_060951.1, read as the reverse complement.
ATTCGACTCACCTTTTGCATAAATGGTGTATTGAAGATTGAACCCAAAATGGGTACACGACTTAGGAAACTTATGGCCACTGGGAAGAAACCACTAAACAAGGCAAAGAAACCATATGATTCTATAACCATGCCTATGATGGGAAAACCGCATAGAACCACAAAAATGCCACCGAAAAATGCTATAGAACCTTTGATTTTATGACGTTGGAAAAAGAAACGAAATGTGCGTTCCAAACCGATAACACAACCCAAGCCAGATAAGAAAAGAATCTAAAACAACAAAAAAAACATATTACACATACCATACAATAACTAAAATCCAGTGACATTGACATATGAACTCATTCAAAATGTTGAAATTTTAATGAGCATATTACACTAACAAATACTTACATTTCCTATGGCCAGTAAACCTTTGTCGAATAGAAATAGTACACCCAGGAATAGAAAACCTATACCCATGCCCGATAAACCAATACCAATTTCTAAAAATAAATTTTAAACAAAATGTAAACAATTTGTTTTTTGTGCTTCGAGAAAAAAAAAACATTTGCAAATTGTTTGCGAGTTAATTCTGTTTACTGTAACTTACTTTGTAAATCTGTTACTTCAATCATTTTGTAAAGTGTATTATTGTGGTGTTTTCTATTTAAAAATTTAGAATATTTTATTAATTTTAGAGAAAAACTGTACAGAAAGTTTACAATTCCACGTAAACGAAAAACAAAAAAATTATTAAATCTCTTCTGTTGTTAGTATTTTTTGGTGTAAACAGCTGTTTGACATGACATTTATGATTTTTGTGTAAAAACGACCTTTTTAACAGGGAGAATCATATATATTGTTTTTTTTATAAAATGTAGCGGTATTTCGTTTCCATCGATTTTTATATGAATTGCTAATTACAATTGCGACCACCATCGACAAACCACATATAAAGAGAGGTTTAAATGAAAATATAAAAAACTAATTTGTTTTAAATAAATAAATTTTCTTTATTTTGTAAATGAGATTTTTAAAATTAAAACAGTTTATTAGCAATTACTATGAGTTTTTGTCTAAGTATTATTAAAAATATGTGTACTTTTTTCTTTTCTTATATTTTGTAAATATATAATTTATACAAATTTTAATATAAATTTAGAGATAAAATTGTTAACAGTTAAAATATTACGGCATGTCTACGATTTGCTTAAAATTCACGTCTATGATATTTATCCGGATCATAGTAGGAAGTGACGACAACACGCTCACTAAATTTGCGACCCGTTAAGGCCTGTTGAGCCTTTTGACAATCGATAACCGAATTGAATTCTACAAATACTTTACCCAAACCGGGGACATCAACATCATCAATGGGTCGTGGTATTTCAACACTGCGTACCACACCATATTTATTGCATTCCTCTTTAATGTCTTCAAGAATTTCTTCGTATTCTTCTTCGTCACGTAATTCATCAGCCGTGACCATATTGAGGAGACATAAAACTTCAGTAGGTGGACCGGTAGTTATGACAGTGGATAGGCCAGGAACCTAAAAAGTAAGAAAATTAGCAATAGTTAGTAAGTAAATCTTTATAATCAACTTACCTGTATTGTTACAGGAGCTGCTGTTGTAACATTATTTTGTGCATTCTTAGCACCCACACTGGCTCTTTGTACTATTAGCTTTTTATCACCCAATTGCATGCCATTAAGACCAGCTATAGCCTAAACAAGTAAGTAAGAAAAACATTAAAAAACCAAATTTCTTTACATTATTACTTTATAACCAAACTTACCTGATCCGTTATACTTAAATCAACATATTCACAGAAAGCATAACCTTTACTTAGACCAGTGGCAGTGTCTTTGACTAAATTAAAGGCTCTTAGTTGACCAAAGGATAATAAAAGTTCCTTAACCTATACAAGGATTACAAACAAAACATTATTAATAAATGAAGAACTTTTTTCAAATTTTCGATAAAACAAAAATGTATGTCAAACTAATGAAAAAAAGTCTAAACATTTTTGTTTCATTTTGATTCTGCTGATTAGTCGGTTAGTAGTAAATACTTAACCCATTAATTTCATAGCTGAAATTATGAAAATGGTATTTTTGTTTAGAGAACTTAACTTGCCTTTTAATTTCAAAGAAATTTCATTTGCTCAATTACAGAAACTAATTGTGTGTGCTTTTTAGTGCAAATGTTTTGTTTTTAAAGTAAGCTTTTCTATAGTTAACTCTAACAACAATAATTTCTTCTATAAATTAGAGTAGTAGTTGTCACTTTAGTTTTATGGCTTAAAGGAGCAGCACGGCTCAAACAACTAATCTATAATTATAAAAGTGGGGGAAAAAACGATAAGTACAAGGTTATAAAACAATTTTTAAACTATAAGCTGTAAAATAAGAAAATTTCGCTGAAAATTTTAAAATAAATAATAAATAGTTGTTTTTTTTGGTGCTGAAAACAATATAAAGCTGCAAAAACAAATAGAGTTTGTGTTTAAAATATGTACCTCATGTGAGCTTATCATTTAAGCTTTGAAACTGTAACTTTAACAGCTAATAACTACTATGGAAAAGTAGCCAAGCTATTAAAGCTAAAAATATAATAAGTTTTTTATTCAATTGGCGTGAAATAAACAAAAATTTTTGAAATTAAGCTGAAATAGCTGAAAAATAAAGTTTTCATATAATTAGCTCCAAAACTGATGGTTTGTCAAGTATTCTTTTGTCCTTAAATTTTAATATCCTTAAAATTTAAATAGGATGGCATATAAAAATCATTTGATTTTTATTGTGTATTTGGAGATAGCGGTAATCAAAAATGTATAAAACTTATTATAAAATGCAAAAGCTTACCTGATCATCATTTAAATAGTTGGGTAGACCACCGATGAATATTTTATGAGGAGAATCTGGCACAACAGTTGAAATAACGCTGGGAGAAACTAAAAGTAAAGAAAAATCTTTAATAACATATCATAGTTTTTTCGTTGCATTGATAAACCTACCAACTGCCGGCTTAACACTTGGTGTATCATTCATACCAGGCATAGGTTGATAATCATGAGGCCGGCGTATTTTCAAACTTTGACCTTTAAAGTTAATGCCATCGAAAGCCATAGCCTGAGTAGTCTCATCGATTGAACGAAATTCCAAGAAGGCGAAATTTTTATCTAAATTTATTTGACATGCCAATACGGGATTACCGTCGGCCTGTGCTAGACCCACCAAATGCATTTGTTGATTGAAAAAATCCATCATTTCATCTTCGGTTACACCAAAGGGAATATTGCCCACATATAAACGTCTAGCCTGGCGTGTGATGGTAGATCCAACTACTGGCACAGCTGCTTGTGGTATATCGGGTATAACACTAGCTGGTATTTGACCAGAAGCTTGCATAGCTTTATATTGCATGGGTGTGATGTGTTCGAAACCGGGTGGTGGTACATCCCAATAGAGGGAAGGTTTGCGGCGATATGAAGATTTATGATAGTGGCGTTCTCGCGAACGATCACGATCTCTTGATTTTCCATGGCTGCGATGGTGATGTTCACGTGAGTGGGGAGAGCGAGATCGTGAACGAGATCTGGTACGGTGGCGGCGTCGTTCTGCGAAAAACAAAATGTATTTTTAATTTTTCACAAATCAAAATTAAACTAAATACAATATTTTCAAAATAATCATTCGTTGTTCTATACAACAATTTTTGCAAGTGTCTCGAAAGCTTAAAGGCTCCCACCCTCACTTACCGTCATAACCCATTACGAATGATGTTTGTCTTTCTAGGTTTTAAAATACAATTTTTTTTATGAATTTTTCTTAATATTCTACTTTATTTAATATTTAAAGTAAACCAGCTACTTTTCTTTTTTATTTAATTATAAAAATTTTGCAATTTTATACAAGTTTTTCATTAAATTTAACTAAATTTTAAAAATGTTATACACTTCCTTGAATGTTTTTCTGTGAAAAAAATATAACAACAAATATGGCTGACAAAGTTGACAAAACAAATTGTAATAGATTATGAAAATTTGTTTATGACACACCCGGTATTATTTATTAGCAGCAAAAGTCAAGTGTTGGTTACTCATTTTATAAAATAACCGCTTAATTTTGCTAACAAATTTCAATTAAATTTAGGAAAAAAGAAAATAATTTATCAAAATTATGACTACTTGTTAAAAAATAGTTTTTCTAAAATATTTGCAAGCAAAAAAATTATTTATATAAAAAATATACAACTCTAAACAATATGTTTTATTATCGAGTACCCAACAAAATAGTTTCAAATACTAAATACTCAAGTACTTGAATTATTTTTAACCCTAACTGCAAGCGGCGCTAAATCTTGTCAAAACTAAAAAGAAATTTCTTGCGTAGTTCGTAAATTTTTGCAATTTTTATTAAAAAAAAATAATTGCAGAAATATATAAAACTGTTTAATATTTGTTTTAAACAATAAATTCCATAAAGTTTTAACAAAAATGGGTTCAGACGGTAAGTATTCTGAAGATTAAAATTACGTTTTATTACTGAGAAAAATTGTGTACACTCACACTCGACAAAATGCATTGCCACCAACCACCACGCTGCGCTTGGCAAATAAACAAATTTTGTGTAATTTTTAACATTTACAGACCGTGATAGACGCCGCCACAGATCTAGATCACGTTCTCGTGATAGGCGTCGTTCCCGTTCACGTGATCGTGAGCGTCGTGGACGTGATGTACCCGGTGTAGATTTTAGAGGTTCCGGGGCACGCATTAAGGGTACTAGACGACGCAAGCCTTCTCTGTACTGGGATGTACCGCCACCAGGTTTTGAACACATCACTCCCTTGCAATACAAAGCAATGCAAGCTTCTGGTCAAATACCAGCAAATACTGTACCCGACATACCACAGGCTGCTGTGCCTGTGGTGGGCTCTACCATCACCCGCCAGGCCAGACGTTTGTATGTGGGCAATATACCCTTTGGTGTGACTGAAGATGAAATGATGGAGTTCTTTAACCAGCAAATGCATTTGACTGGTCTAGCACAAGCGGCCGGCAATCCCGTGTTGGCCTGTCAAATTAATTTGGATAAAAATTTCGCTTTTCTGGAGTTTCGTTCTACCGATGAAACCACACAGGCCATGGCTTTTGATGGTATCAATTTTAAGGGTCAAAGTTTAAAAATTCGCCGGCCTCATGATTACCAACCCATGCCGGGTGTGGTGGATAGTTCACCTATACCACAACCAGTTAGTAAGTGTAAAATTAGCAAAAAACTTGTATTTTTATTTATTATTTTATATCTAATTGTTTGTTTTTCTCTTTGTAGCTAATGGTGTCATTTCTACTGTGGTACCAGATTCACCTCATAAAATCTTTATAGGTGGTCTACCGAATTATCTTAACGAAGAACAGGTATTTACTACACTTAAATTTAAAATTTTTAATACATTTTTGTAATCGTATTCTGGGCACTATGAATAACATTTGATTATAAACGTTTTAAGGGATCATGTGTCTTAAAAACTGTGGTCATTATCTGTATATAGCAAGCAATAGCAGTAAATCTTAAATTGTAGTATATTTGCTGCTGCAACCGATAATATATAGGATATAAAAGTGTTAAAACATCGAAACAACTTTTAGATTTCTTGCACATATAGTCTAAACAATATTAGCAGAATACATTTTAACGGTTAGGTCTTATGGGAAATTGTTTTGAGAAAATTTCATTCCCTTAAGTCCTATAGTACTATCATGAGATTAAAGCCCATGGCTAGACTTTCTTGGAAATGTAGAAGGGTCCGTGAACAATATATCCGTATGATATGAGTTTTAATTAAATTATAATAATAATGTATTATAATCTATTAAGCAATTATTTTAAATAATTATAATGGGTTTTACTTAATTGTAATGTTATTTAAGAATATTAGCACCCGGACAAGGCAAACTTCTTAGTCTACATAATACCTATTACAAAAATTCAAGAAAAAACTCTTTTATTACTAATTCGAAAGTTATAGTTTTTTTTGTATAGGTTTTTAGTTTTAAGTTCAATTTTCAGAATTTGTTTCAGCAATTTCAGCCTTTTGTCAATATTTGTGATGTTGTAAAAAACAAATATGTTTGTTGCAGCTGTGCTCATGACCATTCGCATTGGAAATGGATTACGAATGGGTTGTTTTAAACTAGGCTCTTTTAGCCAATTTCTTTTTCAGATATATTTTCCATGGCTCTTTTTTTTTACAGCAAATGTCTAAATGAATCAGTTAACAAATAATATGCAGTGTAACTTAGAATACTTTCTATTTTAAAATAATTTGAAATTTATAGTGTTAAGACAGGTGACGAAATTGTTTTTTGTTTAAATTGTATTAAAAATATACTTATTATAATGTATATATTAGGTCTAGTTCAGTTCTATTTCAATTCAAGTTCAGTTCTACTTCAGTTCTGGTTCAGTTCTAGTTCAGCTCTAGGTTTAGTTCAATTCTAGTTCAGTTCTAGTTCAGTTCTAATTCAGTTCTAGTTCAGTTCTAGTTAAGTTATAGTTCAGTTATAGCTCAGTTCTAGTTCAGTTCTAGTTCAGTTCTAGTTCAGTTCTAGTTCAGTTCTAGTTAAGTTCTAGTTCAGTTCTATTTCAGTTCTAGTTCAGTTCTAGTTCAGTTCTAGTTCAGTTAAGGTTCAGTTCTAGTTCAGTTCTAGTTCAATTCTAGTTCAGTTCTAGTTCAGTTCTAGTTCAGTTATAGTTCAGTTATAGTTTAGTTCTAGTTCAGTTCTAGTTTAGTTCTAGTTCAGTTCTATTTCAGTTCTATTTCAGTTCTAGTTCAGTTTTAGTTTAGTTCATGGTCAGTTCTAGTTTAGCTCTAGTTCAAATCTCGTTCAGTTCTTGTCTTGTTCTAGTTCAGTTCTAGCTTAGCTCTAGATCAGTTCTGGTTCAGTTCTAGTACAGTTCAAGTTCAGTTTAAGTTCAGTTCTTGTTCAGTTCTAGTTCAGTTTTAGGTTAGTTCTATTTCAATTTTGGTTTAGTTCTAGTTCATTTCTAGTACAGTTCTAGTTCAGTTCTAGTTCAGTTCTAGTTCAGTTCTAGTTCAGTTCTAGTTCAGTTCTAGTTCAGTTCTAGTTCAGTTCTAGTTCAGTTCTAGTTCAGTTCTAGTTCAGTTCTAGTTCAGTTAAGGTTCAGTTCTAGTTCAGTTCTAGTTCAGTTCTAGTTCAGTTCTAGTTCAGTTCTACTTCAGTTCTGGTTCAGTTCTAGTTCAGTTCTAGTTCAGTTCTAGTTTAGTTCTAGTTAAGTTCTAGTTAAGTTCTAGTTCAGTTCTAGTTCAGTTCTAGTTCAGTTCTAGTTCAGTTCTAGTTCAGTTAAGGTTCAGTTCTAGTTCAGTTCTAGTTCAGTTCTAGTTCAGTTCTAGTTCAGTTCTAGTTCAGTTCTAATTCAGTAATAGTTTAGTTCTAGTGCAGTTTTAGTTTAGTTCATGTTCAGTTCTAGTTTAATTCTAGTTTAGCTCTAGTTCAAATCTCGTTCAGTTCTAGTTCTGTCCTAGTCTTGTTCTAGTTTAGTTCTAGTTTAGTTCTAGTCTTGTTCTAGTTCAGCTCTAGCTTAGCTCTAGCTTAGCTCTAGATCAGTTCTGGTTCAGTTCTAGTACAGTTCAAGTTCAGTTCTAGTACAGTTCTAATTCAGCTCTAGGTTTAGTTCAATTCTAGTTCATTTCTAGTTTAGTTCTAGTTTAGCTCTAGTTTAGCTCTAGTTCAGTTCTAATTTAAATCTATTTCAAATCTCGTTTAGTTCTAGTCTAGTTCTAGTGCAGTTCTAGCTTAGCTCTAGATCAGTTTTAGTTCCGTTCTAGTTCAGTTCTAATACAATTCTAGTTCGGTTCTATTTCTAGTTCAGTTCTATTTCTAGTTGAGTTCTGTTTCTACTTGAGTTCTGTTTCTAGTTCAGTTCAGTTCTATTTCTATGTAGTTCAGTTCTATTTTTAGTTCAGTTTTATTTCTAGTTCTGTTCAGTTCTAGTTAAGTTAAGTTCTAGTTAAGTTTAAGTTCAGTTCATGTTCAGTTCTAGGTTAGCTCTAGTTAAGTTCTAGTTTAAATTTAGTTCAAATCTCGTTCAGTTCTAGTTCTTATCTAGTCTAGTACTAGTTCAGTTCTAGCTTAGCTGTGTATAAAGTAATATTTGTTACACTGTATATTATATTCCCTGCTACAAAGCATTCAATGTTTCTTTAGCCCAATTTTGTTATTTTTGTATGTGGATAATGTCTGTTTCAGCATCATTTTTCTTTTGGACTCAAGTACCTGATAATGTGGAAATTTTGAAAAGTTGGTGGTTGTACAAATACAAACTTTTTTAGGAATATTATTAACTATTTAGCTTTTCTAGCAAATTTTATTTAAAATTTTTCAGTGTATTTGTGCGGTAAACTTCAGCCACAAACATTTGGCAAATTATATGTATTTAGTTTTTAAAATATTTCTTTTACAGCCAAAAACTCTTGTTTTTCTAGCATGGACTGACAATGTTCTTTTTCTTCTTAAAAAAAATTATGGAAAATTATTTATATTTTTCTTAATAAAATGTAAAACATTTTTTTGCAGATCTCCAAATTGTTTTTTCTCTAATTTTAGATTTTAACAATAATAACAAAAGTTATACATATTTTTGCTATTGAATTGTTTTATTAATCGTTTACCTTGTGTTCTTGTAGCTTAGGTGGTGTTGTTGTGCTGTAATATTCAAGTTGTTAAAACAAAAATAGAAATAAAGCTAAATTGTCTCCTCCTTCTTGAGTCCTTATGTACGCACTACACGTCAGCCAAAAGCATCCAACCAAAATAATAAAGCAGATTTATAAAAGACACTGCATAAACAAACACTTTTGAATAATTTCAACCTAAACAAAGGCAAGTTTCTTAATCTTGATTTACAGCAATCCAAAATATATACATTAAATCTTTTTCCTGGAAAAAAAAATATTTAGCTCTAGCTCTTTAAAAGGTAAAGGAAAAAAGTAAAACGCAAAAGAAATATAACTTATGCCTTTAATACACTCAGAAAAAAACACACACACTGCTATATTTACGAAAACCGAACGGGTTTGATTTTTGTTTTTAGGTTGCCATTAGAGAATTTTGCTGACAGCACAGCGCGGTGTTTAACTTGGAAGAGAGATCATTATTATTATAATTTTATTTATTTACTTTTTATTAAACAAAAACTTTAATAAGATTTAAAACTAATGTTAAGGAACTTTCTTGCTTAATATTCACAGGTTAAGGAATTGCTTTTGTCTTTTGGCGCTTTGAGGGCCTTTAATTTGGTTAAAGATACCGGCACTGGCTTGAGTAAAGGTTATGCTTTCACTGAATATGTAGATCATAGCATAACAGATCAGGTAAGAGTTGTAAATACTTAAAGAAGAATTGAAATATTGAGTAAAATTACAAAATATTTTTAGGCTATTGCCGGTTTAAATGGTATGCAATTGGGCGATAAGAAACTTATTGTCCAGCGAGCCAGTGTGGGAGCTAAAAATGCTCAAAATAATCCCGCTGCAGCTGCTCCCGTTACCATACAAGTACCCGGTCTACCAATGTTGGGTATCTCCGGACCACCCACTGAAGTTTTGTGTCTGCTCAATATGGTTACACCCGATGAATTGCGTGATGAAGACGAATACGAAGATATTTTGGAAGATATTAAGGAAGAGTGTAATAAATACGGTGTAGTACGTAGTGTTGAGATACCTCGACCGATTGAAGGTGTTGATGTGCCCGGTTGTGGTAAGGTCTTTGTGGAATTTAACTCGGTTATAGATTGCCAGAAGGCCCAGCAGGCGTTGACGGGTCGTAAATTTAGTGATCGTGTTGTTGTCACTTCATACTTTGATCCCGATAAGTATCATCGTCGTGAATTTTAATTTAATAATCTTCTCTCCTCTCTTCTAGTTTCAAATATATACCTACATAAATAATAATTTTATAACAAATTACAAAAACAATAATTCAAAATACATAATATTGAGTGAACATTTCTCTATATGTATGACGTATGATGTGTATATTCATACGTACGTGTATGTTGCAAATGTTCGTATTTTTAGCTATAAACAAAAGAAACATTACAATACATATTTTTTTTTCTTACTACATTACACACACACTTTATACACTTTACATGATGTATGTACTATGTATTCTTCGACTTCCCTATTAACATGTTATTCATTTTACTTTATACAAATTATTTAAAATGTATTTTCATGATTTTATTCTGAAAAAACGTATTTTATATTTTTGTGTAATTTAGGTTCTGTTTTTACAAAAATGGGAATAAATAACTATTTAACAATATATATATAATGATAATAAAGTAACAGGCATAATGCAGAATACTTAATATACACAATTAATTGTTTTATTCAATGAGGACAAACAAAATATAATTTTACAACAAAAAAAAATCATCAAAATCAATGTGTAACATTTTTTTCATTTACAATAATGTTAGAGCTTTTTCTAAGCAACCCTGCAGTAAAAAGGAATTGATCAAATGACAGTTATGTTTACAAAAACAAAAGTAATAAGAAGAAAATGCAACTTTAAAAAGTGGTTCAGTGTTTAGTAATTTTATAATTTTTAATAAAATATTTATTAAAAAATAAAAAAACATACAATAAATAAATAATAATTAGTTAATAGTAAACATAGAACTATGTTATAGTGACAACAATATTTCATGTGCTTTAAATATGCAATATTAAAACAGAAACGAGGATGCATTATCATCTTTACGGACATTTTAAAAGGTAAGAGACGCCATTTATACAATTTTATTACAAAAGTGCTTTGAGGGTCATTTTAAAAGCGTAAATAATGTGATGTAGTAATAGACAAATGAATAGTGGGATCATGATGAGTAGCAGGACATAGGTATGTCTATTGGGAAAAGCTCATCATATGTTAGATTTGTAGTCATACTCAGTGAAGAGGAGGGAGGGATGGTGTGTGCTTAAGAGTAAATATCGGTAGAAATGATGGTAAAATTGTACGAATGTCCTTTAATGGCTACATCAGCACATTCTGGCCGATAATGAATAATAATTTCCCGGGAATTTTTTCTCTTGCATGCTTTATGTTTAGGAAATGAAGCAAACTCCTCGGGAATTTATATTCAGATTAGGCTTAATTGTGATTTGAGTGGTATGTGGTTGGTGGTTGATTGGATCCTACCACTGACATCTTCTTATAAACTTTCTATTATAAATGGCATACACACCGTTCAGAGTATTTTAATGTCCTAAAATGACCGTAAACATTTAATTGAATCTCATTATGATGACAAGGATAAAGTATATTGATGAGATAATGAATCATTTAAAACAAAAACATTGCAGGTGAACAGACCAAAGCATTGATATGGGTATTGTTGTAACCTTTTTAGATAAGATCTGATTATGTTTTGGAATTAGAAAAACTATTAATAAGACTTTTTAAAAACAATAATATTATTTCAATTCTAGAGTTTTTACACTTTTGCTTAAACTTTTGCATAAAGTGTTTGGTCAGCTTAATACATTCTTAATAAAAGTAAATAAAAAGCAAATAAGAAGTTATAGTCGGGCAAGGGCGACCATATAACACCCTAATCCTGTATACAAATTAAATATGATTTAATAAAGCAATTACCTATGTTGAATTGTACCTTGCCTCATACCTATATACTTAAGCCATTTATTGTTTAATAAAACTTGGGATACTTAAGTAAAATTTTGATGGTGGCTTTTTATAGGGGCTAGGGTCAAATGAGTCCCTATAATTATAAAGTTCATGAGGGTCAAAAGTATAGAACTGGAACTAGTTTTGCAGCTTTTTATCGAGTATATTAAACATAATTATGAACTTAAAAGACCTATTTGGCGGGTTCAGTTGTATGGGGCCTAGGCCAAATTTCATTGAATTATCTCAAAAATTGTGGCCTGTAGTTTGAATACAAGGTTTACAAGCCCTATTCAGGGGTTCAGTTATATGCGGACTAGCTGAAATAATGAACCGATCTTAACCATTTTCAATAGGCTTCGTTTCTGGGATAATAGAAGATTATGCACAAAATTTCATTGAATTACGTAAACGGACAGCACAAACCCAATATACCCTCCTTACTAACTAACGATCTGCTATCTTTTTCTTAGCGAAATTTACACACAAAAAGTTAGTTGCAAGATAGTAAGCAGCTGGTTTTTTATTATAAATACGACCGTTAGAATTTTGGCATGTTTGTATTTAAAACGCAAACGTATTTAAATTGCAAACGCATTACAGAAATCATGAAAATATCCCTTAATATTAAACAAAACAGGCAAAAAAAAAACTAACTAAATAACGGTTCTTTTATTTATTTATTTATTTATTTATTCAAATGTAATACATGTAGCCACTTGGCCAATAAAAAAAAAATTATATTACAAGTATTCTTATTATCTATGAGAACATCCACTCCTCCTAACAACCCCTACAAATACATATTTATATAAAATATAAAAATAAGATAAACAATGTA
>NC_060951.1:32835687-32837982 GCF_022045245.1 Lucilia cuprina | reverse complement strand
ACAGAACTAGAACAGAACTAGAACAGAACTAGAACAGAACTAGAACAGAACTAGAACAGAACTAGAACAGAACTAGAGCAGAACTAGAACAGAACTAGAACTAGAACAAAACTAGAACAGAACTAAAACAGAATTAGAACACAGCCGGTTTTTTATATAAAGCTCAATTCACAAGATTTACCCTATTTTCTCGATTGGACGTTCATTTAACAAACAGGAACTGACTTAGTTTTGGTATAAAAGTATGGTTTTGATGGAAAATTTCAAGGAAAAACTACATACTTTCTTCATTTTCTCAATTGAAGGCTCCATTAGAGAACTGAATCCTATTTCAAATAAAAAAACATTTTTTGGAATAAAACTCGATTAAAAAATTATTTTAGAAAATTTGTTGTTTTTTTTACCCATTGTTATCTAAAGTATTTTTCACATCAAACATTAATACTATATGAGTATTTATATGCCAAGACCACTTTTGACATTTCGCTAAAGACTCCTAGATGTGTATTTATCGTATTTATTTATTTATTTATTTATTTTGTATTTCTGTTCAGCCTCCGTATTTGGTGGCATCGAAAGTCTTACAATGCAACATGCCTGCAGCATCATACATTACTGCAACCACAACACATGTGGCGTCAATAACTTACACATATTCGTTTGACTTGTTTTTGCTGTTTATAATTCAGCGTTTATGGTTTTATTGTTTTTTTCTCAAAGTGTTTTCCAGAGTTTTGTTTTTTTTTTGTTTTTTTTTTTGCATACATTTTTTATACTAAGTAAATAACAAGTTTCTTCTTTTTTATTTCTATTATTTTTTTCTTTTATTTGCAATGTATGTATTATGGAAATATTTCAAATATTTAGCTAAATATTACACTAAGATGTTTGTTTAAACAAAAGTGTAAACTTTAGACCTGAACTATTATTTTTGTTTTAAAGAAGTCTTATTAATCATTTTCACTCTTTCTGAAATCTAATCAGCTTTTAAAATGTTACAGCAGAAACCATAGTAATATAACCTTATCAATGCTTTGGCCAGTTGACCCAAAATATTAATTGACCTGGAATGATTCATTATCTCATCAAGAGACGTTCGTCATACTTAAATTTTTCTTGACGCTAAAGAGAATTCGATAACAAGTTTATGGTCAGTAAAAGAAATTACAATCGCATAGTTTTAGGGACATTTGTAAGAAAATTTTCTCAGGAACAATTATTATTTATAATCGAAAGCTTATGAGGACCTGTCAGTAACAAGATCCAATCAATTACATACTAAATCCAGTCGAGGCACAATGTGACTACACATCTGGCATATGATGTGTCTTTATGAACAACAATAATAGTAAGTTAACCACATCAAAGACAAATTAATTGTTTAAAGAATGAAGAAACATATTATCAAGATACTTCCATCCGACAAGAGTAGATTACCCCAACACTATACTATACTAAGTTTGCGGTGATTAGAGGACATTGCAATAGTTTTATTTTACGACCATAAGCATTTACTTTATACACACAATGTCCTGCTACTGATAAAGATTCCACTACTTAATGAACTTTCAATTACCGCTTCACTTGATCTAATGGATTTTAGAATATAAAACAAAATCTTCTGAATGGACCACGAAGCAGCAGCTTTTATAATGAAATTATTTTAATGGATTTTCTAGTTTATTTCAAGATGTTCCCCTAACAGCAAAAACCACTAGGAAAGAGTTATTTTACCGCAAAATATTCATAAAGCTAAATATGGTCATTTAGGACCTTAGAAAAGAAAATGGCTGCTCTTACCTTTTAAATTTGTTAAAGTTTCTGACATGATGATACGTTCTCGTTTCTATTGTCTTATTGTTTTATATACATATGTACATGTATGCATGTATTTATCCTTTTTCTTTTTTAAACACAATTTAACTTTTACTATTCACTTAAATATTTTTTATTGTATGTTTTTTTATTTTGTTACTAAAAATTTTTCTTAAAAATTTTTCACAAGTTTAATTTTTTTCCGATTGCTTTTGTTTTTGTAAACATAACTGTCATTTGATCAACTCCTTTATAGTGCAGTGTTGCTTAGAAAAAGCACCTAAATTTATGTAAACAAAAAAAGTTCTACATTGAAGACGATTTTTTTGTTGTAAATAAATAAGATAAAAGATCAAGATAAGATCAAAAAAATCTGGCAACACTATGAGCGAGTGAACGTGTTTTTTAGCTGCGATCAACTAAATTTTCTTATTGTGAAAATCAATTTTATTAATATATAAAAGCAAAAAATGAAACTTT
>NC_060951.1:32833149-32835587 GCF_022045245.1 Lucilia cuprina | reverse complement strand
CTAGTTCTGTTCTAATTCTGTTCTAGTTCTGTTCTAGTTCTGTTCTAGTTCTGTTCTAGTTCTGTTCTAGTTTTGTTCTAGTTCTGTTTTAGTTCTGTTCTAGTTCTGATCTTGTTCTGTTCTAGTTCTGTTCTAGTTGTTCTATTTGCCCTATTGTGTTCAAAATAATATTCTATTGAAAAGGATTCTGATATTAAAAAGTCGGATTTTCTTATTTAAATATAGTAATTAGAATCTCTGCTCAGTTCCCATTGTGCAATATTAAAAATACTATGTAGTTATTGGTTAAAATACTTTTATTTATGTGTTGCAATAATTTCTGTTAGTATTGTTGCAGCGTCACTAAGTGGACTATTTTGTCCATGTGTTGTTGTTGTTGTGGACAAATCAACTTATTAAAAGACGACGAGGTTCCATTTCATACGTACATGCATGCTTGTATGACCAGTTATATGTACATAATACATACATATATCGTTAACAATCTTTTGGAATAATCTAGATTAATGTTATTTGTTTGTTAGTGAATTTATTTATATACATCATCTCTCTGGGTCTCTTTTGAATATCTTGGATTATTTATAGGAATGGCATAGAAAGAATTAAAGTTGCCTTACTCTTTGTTCAACTTAAATTTGGTTTTCCCAGAAGTGTTGTTTTTTTAAACATTTCCAAACTATTTTTGGAAATAAATTTGTAATAGGGACATCTCTGATCTTTTCCTTCTACCGTATCGTGTTTCTTTATACATATGTAAGTAAGTAGTTAGTGAGTTATTTCGTTAGATTTTTTCTACTTCTCCCAAAACTGTAGAACAAACTATACGATCAACTAATTATAACCTCTCATTAGCGTGTAATCTAAAAACAAACAGGTGACCATGCCATTCATTGTATGTCATACAACCAAACCTTTTACGCCGTCGTCTCCTTTTTAAACATGCAAACAAACAAAATAATAGTAACAATTTACAAAAAAAAAAAAAAAATAAACAAAAATCAAATATCAGTAATATGTTTGCCACAGATTTTGTTACTTGATCTTTAATGATCTACATGATACACACTTATATTCAAACAATACGTTTATACGTAACGTTTAAAATTTACTGTAAATTGAATACTTTAACATTGTACCGTAAATCTCACGGTATTGAAGGTCGTTTCTAGATTTATTTGTTGTTGTTTTAAAAAAAAGCTAATGACAATAACAATGTTTCAGTTTTCTTTTAATTTTATTAATTTTTGCACACAATTTTATATAATTTACATAAGAGTTTAATTTTAATTAAAACTTCTCATATTGCAAAATTATATGGGAAGAGAGTCTTGTTGTATAAAATAATTAAATATTTCATTTTATAACAAAAAGAACTTTGACAAAGTTATGTTTTTTTTTTTAATTTTTGCATTGAAGTTTTACCGTCGAGGTTATGGGAATAATTTCAAGTGTATTTCCTAATCTTAATCTTTTAATAGATAAATGCACGAAACTTAGATAATATTCATACATAATATGATAATATTTATAATTATTTAAATGCAATTTAAGTAAATTTAAATTATAAATAATGGCGTTTTTTTAAATGAAGTTCCAATTTGTAGTTGTTAATAATTTCGTTGATATACCTTCTAAAGTTAATTCAACTGTGGATTCTTTAGTTGATTCTTTAGTCGACTGTAACATTGACTTTCCGATTCACATAATAGTTTATTTTAGTCTACTCTATAGTCGAATCTGTAGGCAGCTCTATCGAATCTATAGTCGACATTATAGTTTGATTCTGTAGTGAACAATTTCCATTTCCGCATCGCCAAAAGTTTTTCTAAATTTTTTTTTTTAATTAATTTAAAATTCACTTCTTGTTATTTTTGTGTATATTTTTTGTTTAAATATTTAATTATACCGGAATACCAAATTCATGATGTACATTATTTATTTTTATTTGAATTGTGTGAAATTACAAAAGATTTCTTTTGTTTTATTTATTAACTAAATAAATAAGAAACAATTTATTAAGTGTTACTTCATTATTTGCTAAAAAACAAAGAGAAAAATATTAAATTGTATGCAAATTTTTTTTCCTCCTCTTGTGAAGCGGAGAACCCGGTTGCAAGGTGAGGGCCTGTGACAAAAGTTTATAGCGCAAACATGTATGTCTATAGCTCAATCTGTAGTCGATTATATAGTCGACTTTAAAGTCTAGTCTGTAGTGTAGTCTAAAGCTTAGTCTATAGTCCAGTTTATAGTCCAGTTTATAGTCTATAGTCTAGTCTATAGTCTAGTTTATGGTCTATAGTCTAGTCTATAGTCTAGTCTATAGTCTAGTTTATGGTCTATAGTCTAGTCTATAGTCTAGTCTATAGTCTAGTCTATAGTCTAGTCTATAGTCTAGTCTATAGTCTAGTCTATAGTCTAGTCTATAGTCTAGTCTATAG
>NC_060951.1:32820905-32833049 GCF_022045245.1 Lucilia cuprina | reverse complement strand
AAAGGTACAAAAGGCTTTAAACACATCATGGTGAAGGGTATATAAGATTCGGCACAGCCGAATATAGAACTCTTACTTGTTTTTAATGTTTTTATTAACTAGACTGTAGGATCAATTATGTTTAAAATACACTATGGTGAAGGGTATATAAGATTCGGCACAGCCGAATATAGCATTCTTACTTGTTTTTAGTTATAGAATAGTTACTTTGAATAGTAACTTTATGGCAAATTTGTTTTAAATTAAAAAATTCACCCATTATTAAAAATGTAACAATTTTTAAATTAAATCAAAAACTGGGTAATAGCTTTCAATTGTAATTACATACCTAACAACATACCTTTCAATGACTAAAAGATATCGCCTGGATTACATAGAAGTAGTCTAAAAATGCCTTACTAATAATGTGTTACATAAATGCTTTCTAATTAATTAGTCATCTTGCGATACGTTTTTTGCGATTTACAATGACAACTAACTAATTAACTCACTAACTAACTAATTAACTAACTAATTAACTTACTAACTAACTAATAGAATTTTTATCGGAAATTTGCTATAATACAAAATTTATCAAAAATTTGCTTTAATACTAAATTTATCGAAAATTTGCTTTAATACTAAATTTATCGAAAATTTGCTTTAATAGATAATTCATCAAAAATTTACTTTAATGCAAAATTTATCGAAATTTTGGTTTAATAGAAATTTAATGAAAATTTGCTTTAATAAAAAAATTATCGAAAATTTAAAAAATAGAAAATTTATCGAAAATTTAATGTAATAGAAAATTTGCTAAAATACAAAATTGTTCGCAAATTTGCTTTTATAGGAAATGTATCTAAAATTTTGTTAATAGAAAATATATCGAAAATTTGCTTAAATAGAAAATTTATCAAAAATGTTTTCATAAAAACAATTTTTTTCTTTAATACACAAAACGCTTGCAAATTTGCTCTAAACTAAAAATTTTATCGAAAAATTTCTTTTAATTAAAACATTATCGAAATTCATTGGTAAATGGAAAATTTATCGATTTTTTTTTTCTAATTTTACCTATGTTGAAACTGTTGAAAATTTTCCGTCAAAAATTTATCGAAAATTTGCTTTAACGCTAAATTAATCAAAAATTTGCTTAAATACTTTATTTATCGAAAATTTGTTTTAATACATAATTTTTAAAAAATTTACTTTTATTCAAAATTTATCAAAAATTTGTTTAAATAAAAAAAATATTGAAAATTTGCTCAAATACATTTACTAAAATAAATTTGTTTAATAGAAAATTTATTAAAAATTTATTCATAAAAAAATTCTTTAATACAAAATGTATCGCAAATTCCATCTAAATTAAAAATTTTATAGAAAATTTTCTTTTAATTAAAACGTTATCGAAATTCATTGATAAATAGTAAATATTTCAATTTATTGAAATTTTGCTCTAAATAGAAAATTTATTAAACATTTGCTCTTTATGAAAATTTAAATTTATCGAAAAAAATGTGTCGAACATTTTCTTTATTAGAAAATTTATCGAAAATTTTCTATAAAAGTTTAGTTTTCTCTGAATCGAAAATATATAGTACATATTCAAAATTTACTAAAAATAGAAAATGTATCAAAAATTTGCTCTTAAAGGAAAATGTATCGAAGATAGCCACAAAAATAAAACATTTGCTTGTAATTCACAATTTCTGAAAAAATGGGCCTTGATGGGGAATTTAGCACAAAATTTGCTCTGAAGACAAATTTTATCGAAAATTTTCTCTAAATTAAAAACCAACATCAGCTGTAAATAAAAATTTATCAAAACTTAACTAAAATAGAAACTTAACCTTTTTTTGTAATTATGAAATATATCAAAAACTTTCCCTAAATAGAGCATACATGAAAAAAAACTTTTGCTTAAAGAAAATTAATCGAAAATTTGCTCATAATAGATAACTTTTGAGTAGTACAATTGAAATTCGTTTAAAACAAAAGAAATTTTTTCTTAATTTCATTAAAATTTTGTCATTTTCCTTTTTGCACTACTTTTGTTATCTCAAAGAGAAAAAAACGAGTCCTTTTCTCAAACAAACTATTTCCTATAATATTTCGTTTTTTTTCTCCCACATTTTATATTCATCATTGTGTGAATAAGATTTATTATATTTGTGTAGAATTAAATGTGTGAAATCATCATTTAGCATCAATGCCTGAATGAGTGTTTGAAGCTGACTGACTTCTGGTTTTTCTTTGTTTCACTTTTAATGACTTCCAAACACACCTTTTTTATGCACATACATATTGTTCCACGAACATCTATCTCAGTTTACCTTTGTGAAAAATAACAACAACTACAACAAGAAACAAAAAACAAAAAACAATTATATGAAAAACAAACATCAACTATATAATGTTTTCTAAACTTTTTTTTCGTTTAATGATTGTGTATGTTTTTGTTCATTTTGCAAAAAGAAGAGTAAGTGCAACTTAATAAAAATGTATTAGATAACATCGACATCGGTATGGCATAAGATTTAAACAAAAAATAGCATTGGCATTGATGGATATTTTTAATTACTTACACTACAATTCGTTATTAATGTTGTGTTAGTAAAGTAAATGTCTGTCGTAGGCACTCGTGTGTGTAGAAAATACATTAAAATGTTTTATTTTATTGAATTGTTGTTTGTTTAGTTTTTTTTTGTATTATATTAAGAATAATTTATTATTTGTTTTATGTGTAATTAGATTTTTTTAATTGTATTTTATAAGATTTTTCTTTATCCATAATAATTATGCAGTATCATCTCTATACGTTTGCTAGCGATCTAACAAACGGATGATTCCTATGAGATCATCTTATACAGATTGCATCAAAAATGAAAGTAATCGTAATTATTGAAGTTTTCAAGCATTAAGAAAAACATTTATCTTCATTACTCGAATCGGTTTTGACATCAAAGTACGACATTTAAAGCACAAATTCGCGATCATCGTTGCGATTTTCTTCACAAAGAGTAACATAATCTTTCAGTTTCATCGGAGCATCTACCAAGCGTTCTGACAACAATAATTGGTTCTTCTCATCGGAACGACTCGAGTTTTATTCGTTAACGCAACAGCTTTATTAACCGAAAGTTGAAAAACTTACGAAACTAGCAAACGGATGATCTCTATGATCATCATCTCATACATATTGCAACTAATGTGAAAGTATTCGTAATTTTTAAGAGTCAAACATTAAGAAAAAACAAACGATAATTTCACGATCTTTGTTGACTATGGTCTTCTATATAAATAACTTTATTTGATCTTCAGAAAGAGTATCATAACAATCTTTCAGTTTTAGCAGAACATTTTACTGTTTTGCAATTTATCAAACGTTTTCACAACAATACATGGATCTTCATTCCGGAACGACTCGAGTCTATCAACCGAAATTTTTTTCCCAGAAAAGTACTATCGGCCACAGTCGAACATTTAAAACAACAACTTTTTACAAACGAAGTTTTTTAAGTTAATTAATGGTGATCCCTTGTGCGATAACAAAGTTTCAGTAAATCCTTTAATAACAATCAAGATTCAAATGTTTGTTTGTTTGTCAAAAGATTGTCCATTTAGCGACAACTTTGTCAACAGCAAGATTTTTTTTCAGAAAAATACTATCAGCCACAGTCAAAACTAGCAAACGGATGATCTCTATGAGATCATCTCATTCAGATTGCATCAAATATTAAAGTAATCGTAATTATTGAGGTTTCCAAGCATTAGGAAGGACATTTGTCGACGTTACTTAATTATGCGACATCAAAGTAAGACATTCCAACCAAAATTTTGCGATCTTCGTTGACTATGTATGATATTCTATATAAATACCTCTATTGGATCTTCTGAAAGAGTAGCATAATCATTCAATTTAAGCAGAACATCTTACTGTTTTACAATTTATCAAGCGTTCCCACAACAATAATTGGATCTTCGTTCCGGAACGACTCGAGTCTATCAACCGAAAGTTTTTTTTCCCAGAAAAGTACTATCGGCCACAGTCGAACATTTAAAACAACAACTTTTTATAAACGAAGTTTTTTAAGTTAATTAAGGGTGATCCCTTGTGCGATAACAAAGTTTCAGTAAATCCTTTAATAACAATCAAGATTCAAATATTTGTATATAATGGCTATTTTGTTTTAATTTTAACTCTTCCACGTATACGGGACACCGGTGTCTTGTTATTTTGAGTTCACAGCTATAGTAAATAGTTATTTCACAAAAATTACGTTATTTTTTAGAATTTGATGTCACTACTAAAAAGGATAATATCCTTTGATATCCTTCGAAAACGCTTTTCAAATTTTTCATCAAAAATGATTAATACACGTCAAAATACAGTGTATGGTGAAGTCATAAAAAGTACAGCGGTTTAGTTTTGTGTGTGAAAGGATTAAGGGAAGTTATGGTCGAATATAGTGTGATCTTTGAGATTTTAGTTAAAACATTTGCTAGTGAAGGTAAAATCATCGGGTATCGTCACTATGAATTGGAGGAGTGAACTCTATGTCCCAACAATAAGACCAATGAAATTGCATGTACATTACATCTTTAAGAAGGGAACTATTTAACTTTAATCACAGAGGCCAACAGATTCTTAACTCCAAAACCAAATAATATTTTTCTAAAGGAATTATCATCTTCTATGAAAACTGTTTTTATCATATTCTAATCGGTTATTCGCACCGGAACGAATTGAAGTTCAACGAACAACGACCAAGGATTGTCAACTACAGCTACACCGAGTTTAAACGTGTCGCTCTGTTCATAAAATATCTTACGAATGCTAAAAGTCGATTCCGTCGTACGTCCTTTAAAATAGAGGTTCAGCCTGTATTGATGCTGAAGCTTAATCGTTTAGTGATGTAGTGTCAGTCTCTAGATTTAGATCTTTTTTTTTAAATTTTGTTGGCCGATATTGGAAAATCAACTTATTTTACTTATTTCTCGAATAGAAGAGAAACTCTATTGTGGACTAAAAAACAAATATGATCCTCAATTCAGTCTGATGTCTTAAAATATATATAAAACAAGTATGAATGTAATGTATAGACTAGCCCCCTTACGGTTGTATGGGGGTTGTATTCCTTTTCGAATCTGAAACTCCTCTATATAAGCTTCCTTAACTCAGCTTTGCAACCGCAACACACAATGATTTGAGAATTGATATATCGTGATTATGTGCATTTGAAAGTCCAACTGCACTAAGAATTAAAGCGATCAACTGACACTTTCACAATTCATCTTTTAGGTTTCCTAAACCATTGGGAAATCATTGATAATAGTTTCGGTGAATTCCCTTAATGTGAACTAATTATTGTTTTTAAATGGAAATTTGACAATAAAGTCATTAGACCGATATACATATACAATTACGAATAGACTTTCGTTGAAAGAGCTCAGTTGATGTAACAGCTCCACAGTTTGAAAAGTTCTTTCGCAATAAAAAAATTCTCAGATAATTCAAAGCTTCTCTTCGATATATCCCAAGACAGTAGACTTAAATTGAAAATACTCATTTATATTTCCAAGTTTTGTGAGGTTTCGTCTTTAAAATAAAAAGGGTATAAAAAGAAACTTTTACCAGTCTTACCAAAGACAAACAAAGGGTCCAAAGCTAGAGTACAATTTGATTTCTCTGGGTAGGTACATCAGACCATTTTGCATTTTGCTACGAACAGGGGAGGTCGAAGTGCTTTACGTGAGTACCTGGCGTGTTGCTCTATCTCACAGTGGTACTTTTTCAACCACTCGGTGATTAAAAAGTAAACAACACCACAAGCACGCAGATGGGATGGCCCCTGTTGATTCAAAAGTACCTAGAGACGTAATCGGTACACCGAAGTACGAATCTATCAAATAAGCCGAGACTTTGTTCTTACTCACAATGACACACTGTGGTAATTCTGATAAAACAGAGTTTACTCTGAACATATCTGGAGAAGGAAAGAAAATTGAATGGTGTCATTTGTATATGATACCTTTCATCCATCATCAGACAACCCAAGCACACTTCTCATTTATCTGACAAAACATACCGACACATTTATTATAGGTAAAAGGGTGATTGAGGGCCGCATACCCCTCATCAATCCCGTACCATATACAAGTAATAACAACTCATTTCCAACGCTTAGTCACACAGTCACTTCTCTGTGGGGAGGAGTAGAACCGAACTTTTTCCGAAATATTGACTTTTCCTTATATCAGTAATTTAACCCCAACTCACTCTTCCCGCGAATTTGAGTTTTAACCGCAGCCACTACGTTGATCCCGAAGGAACCTCGACCAACTGACCAGCCAGAACATAGTCCTGCGGGCAACCCGTATGCCCAGATTATGTGGTTCTCTGGTTAGACCTCTTTTCAATTTATACAAGGACTAAGCCAGGCAGTAAATTGTAAACCCCAATTTATAGTCCCGGCCGACTAGAGTATTGGAAGCCAATTCGAATTAACGAAAATATTCACGGATTTAATATTTCTGAAAGATTACGTTGAGCTGACAACTTTAAGTTAAGTAAATCACTGACAATTTCATAGAAACGATACTTTATTAATATTCAAATTGATGACCTAGTAGTCCAACTTTTGGAGTATTTAAGGTAATCAGAATAGGTTCTATTAAGCTTACAATTTGCTAATAATCCATAATCTGTAAATGCTGAGAAGTTGTCGTTCAGCTAACAACTCAAAGCCAGGTATACCAAGTATAAAAGCTTTTCATCAAAATTACCCATGATATGAGTTCCGATAATATTGTTCAAGTAGCCAGTAGTCCAACTTTTGAATTATTTTATGAATCGGACTAGGACCCGTTAGGCTAAGAGTTTATTAATAATCCATAACCTTTAGTTAATCAATTCCAAATTCAATTCTAATTAGAAATCTATATACTATACTTATAGTTAGTTATTTTGGAAGATATTTGAGTCCTACAATAAATTTGAAATACAGAAGATATTATCTACGATATAAGCAATTCGAGTCGTGAGATGCATCGAGAAACTCATGTACTGTATATAAATCAATATCTTGCTGTGGTCTTCTAATCTCTAGATTTTAATTAAATATTCACCAAGTAATGTCAATTATACCAAAATCATTAACACCGAATCATTACTATTAAATTTATCGTTTGAATAACATTCACTTTAGTCTCTAATGTTATGCAAATGAATTCCTGTTAAATGTCCCCGTCTTTTACGCCTCTAACATCTTTAAATCAGTTGATTTCTTTTATTTTTTTATTCAAACTCATCACAACCAATAATTCTTAGTTCCCACAAATTTAATTAAAATCATGATAAACAACAAAGAATACAGGAACCCAAAAGGTAATAAATAATTGTTTTTTTATTTATTAACAATTATATAAAGCAAGAAAAAAAACTGTAATAAATTAAAAATTTCACTCACGTTTTCTAGTTAAACCTAAAACACCAAAAATAACCGAAAAAAAATATGTACAAAAACTAATAGCCCCTAAAATACAAACATACAAGAAAAAGTGTTAAACATTTACATTAGAGCAAAAGTTCAATGACTTGACAATTAAATGCAGTTTTTAAATAATTTTTATAAAAAAATATTAATGTTTACTTTTTATATTTTAATAAAATAAAAAAAGGAGGAAAAAAACCGACAATGATTGAATACTAAAAATTGTTTAAATTAACAACACACTTACCCATTAAAATTGTAGACAAGACAAATGTTGTTTTCAGCTGAAGCGGCAACATGTTGATAAACTTTTGTTTATACGGTCTAGTAAAGACGTTGATAAATAAGTTGAAGATATTGTTGTGGGGTGATGTTTATGTTACACAAATATAGTCACACAAAAAACACTTTATTTAATTTAAATAAAACTGAAAAGATCAAGAAAAAAATAATATAAGAATTACAACACAATTTTGCACAATTTCTTTTTGTTGAGAGAAATTTAGATGTTATAAATAAAAAAAATAATAATAGAAAATAATTACTTTATTTGATGTTATTTTTAACATGGTATATCAACCAAATAAATAATAAAAAAATAATAATAGTAAAAGAAAGAAAAAATATAAACTGGAAAACAATTAACTTTCACATTATAAATAAAATTAATTTTCAAATGTTTAATTTTTATTCCCAAGCACTATTGGGTAATGGTAATATATTTTTTGTACTATGTAACAATTTGAGACAATAGGGTGATCCATAATAGGGATGCCAGTTTGTGAAAACTTGAGTTTGATAAGATGACAAAGGTATGGACTATAGTCTACTTCTGGGTTCGAGTTTAGACCAATAGTCTGGACTGAACCCTTCTCTAGTCTAAAGACTAAACTAGAGACTAGTCTAGCATTTAGTCCAGACAGTAATATAATATAGTCTAGTCTATAGTCTAGTCTATAGTCTAGTCTATAGTCTAGTCTATAGTCTAGTCTATAGTCTAGTCTATAGTCTAGTCTATAGTCTAGTCTATAGTCTAGTCTATAGTCTAGTCTATAGTCTAGTCTATAGTCTAGTCTATAGTCTAGTCTATAGTCTAGTCTATAGTCTAGTCTATAGTCTAGTCTATAGTTTAGTCTATAGTCTAGTCTATAGTCCAGTCTATAGTCTAGTCTAGTTTAACAAACAGAAGTAGCTTCTGATCTATAGTCTTAAGAAAGTTTGGTCAGTAGTCGACGGTAATTTTTAAATATAGATAAGATTAAAGTCCAATCAATAACATTAACTATAGTCAAAGTTTTTCAAGTCCCATGTACAATTCACCTCAATCATTTAATTAATTAAAAAAGTAATATTTAACAATTTTCTTCTCAAACATCTTAAAACAATGTTAATTCATTTAATGTGTCAATCACCCACCAACGTAAAAAATCACTTTGAAATACAGAAATTGTATGTGAATACAAGCGCAAAAGTAGTGCTGCAGTTCAGTTTGGGGCCACACAACTTAATTTACTTTCTTTTAAAAGCATTTACTATAGAAATAATGGAGAAAAAAACTTTAAAAAATAAACTTAACGTATTACAAAAAAAGACACACAATAATAATGAACTAAGAAAGAAAAAAAACATAATTATATAATTAAAATCAATGTAAAGCAAGAAAAAAATTTAAAGTTAATGAATGTCTTATAGGAGAAACTTTTAACACAGAGTAGAAAAAAAAACGCAGATAAAAATAAATGAAATACATAAAAATTCCCATTATTTACGGTTCAATGCATTCGCTGGCTATTTTTTCTGAATATTTTTAATGTCACTTGCAACTATGTTCAGTGTTTTTTATATCAAGTTTTTTTTTCTTTTCAATAATATGTATTGTTTTTTTATTCATTTTTTTAATTTGCACACATTTATTTTAAATGTTCATAAATGTAGTTTAATGTTCATTTCATTTCTAAACCACATTCCATTATTGCAAAATATAAAATTTTTCTTTATAAATATTTTATTACTCATTTTTATTTTATTTTATATTTTATCATAATCATATATTTGCTGCTTTGCACAAGGTGTTTAAAATAAATGAACTGTTAAAGAAAATGAAAAAAAAAACGACTAAAAGGATATAAGCGTGGAAATGCATGAAAAATAAATTTAACGAGTGAAAGTCCACCACTATTGGCTAAAGACCAAATTATAAATGCCCTTCACTATTTGTAATTTTGATTTTAGAAAAACATGTTTTTTGTTTTTTTTGAGGAAATACAACAATTTGCCAATTTTTAAAATAATTTCCTTAAAATAAGTGGAATATAGATGAACCATGTACTTATGGACATGTAAATTAAAATCGTAGTTAAACCTGACAACTAATAACAAGTTTTTTAACATTCCACCTTGGTAACTTTTGCAAAATAATTTACACATTTTACTACAATTGCACGTTTAAGGAAATGTGATCTAAGTAGGTCAGATATGATTAAGTGAAGTAGTTTCAAAAGTTAATGTTTTGAATATATGCATAACGTAAAGCTTTGGCTAAAGTTTGATCTATAGTCTTGACTATAGATTAGGCTATACAGTTTTTGAATTATTGTCTTGATTATAGTCTGATCTTTTATCTTGACTATAGATTGATCTACAAGTCTTATAGATTGATCTATACTCTTGCCTATATATTGATACTATAGACTGATCTATAGTCTGAACTATATAGTCTTTACTTTAGACTGATTTATAGTCTGACTATTGACTGATCTATATAATCTTTACTTTATACTTATCTATAGTCTTGAATATTGACTGATCTTTATGGTCTTGACCATATTGACTGATATAATATATTCTCTATAGATTGACCTATTTTCTTGTCAACAAAGTGATTTCTAGCCTTGATTAGAGACAGATTGCTCTGTCTATAGTCATGACTATAGTGTTTACTAAAGACTGATCTATAGTTTATACTATATACTGATCTATAGTCTTGAATATATTCTCATCTGTAATCTTGACTGTAAAGTGACCTAAATCTTTACTACAGACTGATCTATTGTACTGACTATTCACTAATCTATAGTCTTGGCTAAAGTATTGACTAGTCTTCACTTACGACTGATGTAAAGTCTATAGACTAATCTAAAGTCCTGACTATAGACTGACATGTAGTCTTGTCTACAGACTGTTATATGAAGTCTTGACAATAGACTGATCTGTAGTATTGACTATAGACTGATCTGTAGTCTTGACTATACATTGATCTAAAGTCTTGACTTTAGACTGATGTATATAGTCTTTACTTTAAACTAATCTATAGCATTGACTGCTCTATAGTATTGACTAGAGACTGCCCTTTAGTCTTGACTATAAATGACTATAAACTGATCTATAGTTGTTGTTGTGGTCACAGTTCGACTGTGGCCAATAGTTCTTTCCTGGTGAAAAAACTTTCGGTTGATACAGCTGTCGCTGGGTTGACAATCTTTGGCCGTGTATGACTATAGACTGATCTATAGTCTTAACTAGACTGATCTGTAGTCTTGACTATATACTGATCTAAAGTCTCGACTATATACTGATCTAAAGTCCTGACTATTGACTGATCTATATAGTCTTTACTTTAGACTAATCTATAGTATTGACTTAGACTGACCTTGACTAGAGACTGACCTTTAGTCTTGACTATAAACTGGTCTATGGTCATGACTACAGTATGATCTATAGTCTTGACTAGACTGATCTGTAGTCAAGACTACTAATATCTATAGTGTTCGCTATAGACTGTTATACAATTGTTTCTTTAGACTAATATATACAGTCTTGACTGATCTATAGTTGTGACTATGGAGTAATATCTATAGTTTTGACAATAGACTGATCTATATTTTTGCCTACAGACTGATTTATAGTTTTCGTTATTGACTAAAGACTGTTCTATACTTTTGACTAGAAAAAGATTAATGGTCATGACTAAAGACTGAGTAAAGTATTTACTATAGCGTTGACTGATCTATAGTTTTGATCCTGATCTATAATCTTGACTATAGACTGATCTGCAGTCTTAACTATGTGGTTTTTTTAAAAGACTGACTTTTGACTATGACTGATCTATAGTTATGACTACAGAATGTAGTCTAAACTATAAGCTGATCTTTAGTTCTGACTATGGAATGATTTATATTATTCGTTATAAACTTATTAAAACCCACCTATGGAGTCTCTTAATATTTAGTTTCAAAAATAATTTGAACGAAAATTTTTAATATTATTTTAATCAGGTTTTCATTTTGCTCTAAAAAAATTAAATGTCAATATTTTTCCATAACTTAAAACACTTTTTTTAAAGTGCCTGTCTTTGATAAAATACTTTTCATAAATCAATTACTTTTATCACTCCTTTTAAGTGTTTGCACTCATGAAAAATTTTCCATTGGACATTTTTAAGTTATAGGCTCGATATTACACAACCCAAAACATGTGATTTCATTTGCAATAGTAGTTTAAAGCAACTTTGTACTAAATTTTTTTTAGAGTGAGTCCGGTTTAGTTTGCATTGAGACAACTTTATTTTTTTGAAATTTAATTTTTGAAAAATTCATTGCATAAATTTTCAAATAAAAATACAAACTTATGCCTTTATATCCTTAACGTATAAATATCATATGTTTAA
>NC_060951.1:32802329-32815805 GCF_022045245.1 Lucilia cuprina | reverse complement strand
CAGAATATATATACTTTATAGGGTCGGAAAATTATATTATAGAAATTACAAACGGAATGACAAACTTATATATACCCTTCTCACGAAGGTGAAGGGTATAAAAATTGAGTCGATTTAAGCCGAATGTTTCGGCGGCGGCTCAAGTAACTAAATATAGTTCGGCGGCTAAGATCCGACTCGAAGCCGGTCGACTTCGACCTCTGATTCATTGCTGGTAAACATTGACGAGACGTAGATTTTGTTTTTGTTTATCGTAAAAAAATTGGAAAAAATTTGTGTTAGTTTTAAATTTCAAACTTACATTATTCGCATAAAAATTATTGTACAATAACTCACAATCTACTTTCATATAATTGAAAACGTTTTAAATACTTTTTTTCTATTCATTAAAAAATATATTTTTGCAAAACAAAAGGGAAAATTATTTTGTTTTAACAAAAAATGCAAATCATATTTGTTGTTGCTTTTATAACAATTTTTTGATGAAATTTTCAGAGGTTGTCTCGGATTTTTGCTCATATCTCCGTTATTTACCGACCGATTTTGCTGATTTTAAATAGCGATCTTCTCGAAAGCATGTCTAATAGAATTATTGAAGATTCTCACGAAGGTGAAGGGTATAATAATGTAGAGATTTTGGTTATTGTAGGGATTTTAAAAGGTCTGCTTAATTATCAAAATTCCAATATAAAACTTGTTGCACCACTTTAAAACTATTGCACAGTGCCAGTCGACTTTTGAAATTCTTTTACACACATATTTACAATTATTATTGCTTTTGCTTTAAGCTTTTATCCGTGAAATCGCAATAATAAAATCAGTTCACTTCATTCCAGTAACAAGCAACGACCACTTGAAGAAACCACAGTGTAAAAAGAGACCACTAAATGACATTGGACAAGGAAAACAAATAGCATAAATTGATTTTGTTAGGAAATCAAGGAGTTCAAATGGCAACTTGAGCTTGAAAAACAACAAAACCCACAAAATGCAATTAAATTTTAATTGTTTTTCAATTTATAAACCACTTGTGAAAACAAGTTGGTGGATTCTCTAGTTTTATTTCAATTCTTTTTTTAACTTTTTCATCTTATCGCACCGCAAAACCTTTTTCTGCCTTTAAACTTTATTTTATTGTATTGAATTAAATTTAATTGACATTTTTGGTGTATGATAAAAAGAATTGTCTGTGTAGAAGTACATAAAATTTTATTCATTTAATTAATGGCCAAAGTCTAAAGTTTGGAATTGGTATGTTTTTCGATTGGAGTCATTTTATCCTTTTAAGGGGTTTTCATGGTTTAAGGACAAATATTTTGTTGTATTATTCTTAAATTGTTATTAATTTAGAGCAAAATTTTAATAAGTTTTTAATTTAATAAAAATTCTCGATATATTTTTGATTAGAAGCAATTTTTTTATGAATTATATTAATAATAATTATATGAGAAAAATTTCGATAAATATTATATATTTTATTATTTATTTTATTTTTGTATAAAATATTCGATACAATCTCTTTTAAATGTAAAATTTAGTTAAATATTCTTATTACAAGAAATTTTCAATAAAACATCAATTCAATATTTTCAATTTAGAACATAATTTCGATAATTTTTTTTCCACAATAAATTTTTGACAAATTTTCTAATTAAAGCAAATTTTTGATAAATGTTTGTAAATAAGGAAAATTTTTGACAAATTTTCTATTTTAAGCAAATTTTCGATAAAATATTAATAGAGAACAAATTTTGTTTTACATTTATATTTCGAACAAATTTTTCATTTGTACTAAAGTTTTGACATATTTTCAAAACAAATTTTGTATTAAGGGTTAAAGTTACGATACATTTTCCATTTAGATGAAATATACGATAAATTTGGTATTTAGAGCATAAAGCATTAATTTTAAAGCAAAATATTTGATATTTTTTATTTAGAGTAAATGTTTGACAAATTATCGATAAATTTATATTTAGAGCAAAATTTCGATAAATTTTCAATGTATAGAAAATGTTGGATAAACTTTCTATTAAAGACAAAATTTAAATAAATATTTTAGTTTCTGCAAATTCTCCATAAAATTTAAATTTAAAACAATTCTTCCATAACTTTTAAATTTATAGGAAATGTTCCATAATATTTTAGTTTCAGCAAAACTTCCATAAAATTTTAATTTAAAGCAAATTTTCAATAAATTTTATTTAGAACATATTTTTGATAACTTTTTATTTAAAGCAAATTTTCGATAAATTTTCTATTTAGTGAAAATTTTCTATTGAGAGAAAAAAAATGTATATTTAAGGCAAATTTTTGATAACTTTTTGATTTATAGCAAATATTTGAAAAAGTTTTTATTAAAAATAAAATTTTCTACTTAGAACAAACTTTTAATAACTTTTCGATTTATAGCTAATATTCGATATTTTTTTATTAAAACAAATATTCGATAAATATTTAAATTTAGATAAATATTTTAGTTTTAGCGAATTTTCCATAAAATTTAAATTTAGAGCGAACTTACGATAATTTCTTTTTGGAACATATAATCAATAATATTTTATTAAGAGCAAATTTTCGATAGCTTTTCGACTTATAGCAAATATTCGATAAAAAAATAAAATATTAAAAATAAAATTTAGATAAATGTTTTTAATTTAAGCAAATTTTCCAAAAAAAATAAATTTAGAGCAAATTTTTCATAATTTCTATTTAGAACATATTTTCGATAATTTTTTATCTAAAGCTTATTTTCGATAAATTTTCTATTTTATGAATATATTGGAAAATTGTTTAACGATAAAATACATAATTTTATACTTAGAGCAAACTTTTGTTTACTTTCCGATTTATAGCAAATATTCGATAAGTCTGTTTTTTTAATTTCATTTTAATTTTATATTCTCAAAAGCAAAATTTAGATAAATATTTTAGTTTTACCAAATTTTCAATAAAATTTTAATTTAGAGCAAATTTTTGATAATTTCTATATAAAACATATATTAGATAATTTTTTATTTAGAGCAAATTTTCGATTACATTTCAATTATAGCAAATATTCGCTAAAGTTTTTATTGAAAACAAAATTTAGATAAATATTCTAATTTCAGCAAATTTTCTTTAAATTTATATTTAAAGCGAATTTTCCATAATATCTATTTAGAATATATTTTTGATAACTTTTTATTTAAAGCTTATTTTCGATAAATTTTCTATTTAATGTACATATTGGAAATAATTTCTAATAAGAAAATAATTTTATACTTAGAACAAACTTTTGCTAACATTTCGTTTTATAGCAAATATTCGATAAGTCTTTTTTAGATAAATATTTTAGTTTTAGCAAATTTTCCATAAAATTTTAATTTAGAGCAAATTTTCGATTATTTCTATATAAAATATATATTCGATAATTTTTTATTTTAAGCAAATTTTTGATAACTTTTTAATTATAGCAAATATTTATCAACGTTTTTATTAAAAACAAAATTTAAATAAATATTCTAATTTCATCAAATTTTCTTTAATTTTAGATTTAAAGCGAATTTTCAATAATTTATATTTAGAACACATTTTCGATAATTTTGGTGAACGTTTGAACTTCTTGATTTATAATAAATATTCGATAAGTTCTTTGTTATTAAGGCAAATAATTGATCAATTTTTTATTAAAACAAAATTTAGATAAATATTTTAGTTTTAGCAAATTTTCCATAAAATTTTAATTTAGAGCAAATTTTCGATTATTTCTATTTAGAACATATTTTCGATAATTTTGTATTTAATGCCTTTTTTGCGATAAATTTTCTATTAAGTGAAAATTTTTGACAAATTTTCTATTGAGCAAACATTTTTGGTTTAAATTTATATTTAGAGCATATTTTCTATTGAGAGAAAAATTAACGATTAATAATTTAAAGCAAATTTGTCGATAAATTTTCTATAGAGAAAAATTATCGATTAATAGTTTACAGCAAAAAAATTTTGTTTTTAATTTATATTTAGAGCACAATTTCTATAGAGAAAAAAATTATTGCTTAATAATTTAGAGCAGATTTTTCGATAAATTTTTTATAGAGAAAAATTATCGATTAATAGTTTACAGCAAAAAAATTTTGTTTTAAATTTATATTTAAAGTACATTTTCTATAGAGAGAAAAATTATTGCTTAATAATTTAGAGCAAATTTTTCGATGAATATTATCGATTAATAGTTTACAGCAAATTTTTCGATAAATTTGCTATAGAGAGAAAAATTATCGATTAATTATTTAGAGCAAATTTTTTGATACATTTTCTATAGAGAAAAATTGTCAATTAATAATTTACAAATTTCGTTAAATTTTACATTTGTAGCAAAGTTTTGATATACTTTGCCATTTAGGAAAAATTTTCGATAATTTTACTCCTATTTAGAGAACAAAATTTCGATTAAAAGTAACTTAAACATTTTATTAATAAATTTTTTATTTATCTTAATTTTTCGATAAATTTTTTATTTATTAAAATATTTTCTGTATATCAAACCGAAAAAATGTCTGTCCCTCCTGTATGCAGGGTTAAACAATAACAACTTTCTATTAAAATCGTTACCTTTTTTTAACAATTAAATGAAAAAATATCATTTGCACTCAAATTAAAAAAATAAATATATTGGTTTATTTTTTACACTAACAAGTCACAAATATTTACTATATTGTCAATATAAGCAAAAATCCCATTTGCACAACATTTCTTTCTTATTATTTCTTTTCCACATTCCTTTAACCCTTTAATCCCTTTTTAATGTATCTCTACTGTTTACACCAGTAAACACCATTAACCAAAGTCATCGTTATCATCATCATCATCATCGTCTCATACTCTACGTCATCATCGATTATAATCATTAAAAAATATATATATATTTGTTCTGCTTTATTTTCATTTACCCCTTAAGGCTTTAAGTTTAAACGGGATGAAAGCCTGTAAAGGGGCGAAAAAAAAGATAAAAATATTTGTTAACCAAAGGCTGTATTAAAATCAAAATCCTTTTTTTATTGTCACAATCGTTAAATCGTTCACGATTTTTTATTGCACAATGTAATTACATTGTAATTGAAATTCTTTTATTTTTTTTTTATTTTCATCTTAACTGAACGGAAAATTAATATCTTTAAATAAATAAAAAAAAACAACGTAATATGTATTTTTCTTTTAGTCCATATTATTTTCTTTTTATATAATAATTTTTATTGTCAAATTTAATAGTCCCTTAGGAAATATTAGTTTATTTCATTAAATCTTAAGAAAACATTAATATTGTCTTTACCCTGGGTGCTTCGCTACCCTAACTTAAATTAAATACATACATACTTTTATAGAAAATTTAAATTGATTATAAATTTTTTAATGTTTCAGTTTTATACGTTCAATATCACATGATTAAATTCGCATTCAGTAAAAATATCGTATTTTTAGTTTCATTCATTTAGCTTCCACATTATAGAAAATTTCAAAAGTACTATTTGAAAAAAGTACCATAAAATACCTTTAATAGATTATCATTTAATCAAAAATTGTATATTTCTGTGTTCAATATTAAAAACAATTCAAAAAATATAATTTTAATTAATGAAAAAATCCCTTTTAGTAGATTCTCATTCACAAAGGTCCCTACATTTTAAATTTTATTTTCAATATCTATGTTCAATATTATAAAAATATTAAAAAGTACCATAGGAAAAATCAAAAAGTACAAAAATCTCTCTCAATAAATTCTCATTTAATAAGGGCCGTGTGTTCCGATTAACCATTAAAAAGAATCTAAAAGGTAGCATTTGAAGAAGAGAAAAGTACCAAATAGTTCCCACATACAGAATATTATTCAGTCAAGATCATGTATGTTAAAATTAATGTTCCTAGGTAGAATATTTTAGAAAATTAAAAAAGTACCATTTATGAGAAAAAAAAGTATTAAAAAGTTCTCTCTTAAAGAATCTTATTCAATGAGGGTCAAATAAGGGCCGATCCTTACGATCCTTCAAATCGGGAGGTACAGTTGTATGGGGGCTAGGTGAAATAATGGACCGATTACAACCATTTTCAATAGGCTTCGTCCCTGTGCCAAAAAACATGCTTGGTACAAATTTCATCAAATTATCTTGAAAATTGTGGCCTGTACCTTGCGCACAAGGTTTACATGGACAGCCAGCCAGCCGGACAGACGGACGGACGGACATGTCTTAATCGACTCAAAAAATGATTCTGAATCGATCGGTATACTTTAAGGTGGGTATTGGACCAATATTTTTGTATGTTACAAACATCAGCACAAACGTATAATACCCTCCCCACTATAGTGGTGTAGGGTATAAAAATACCAAAAGTGGAATAAATTTTACCTAAGTGGAATGTACTAATTAAGGATACAATTTTCCCCTTTTCGCTTAGGAATATACTTTTTCGAGACTTAAGTTTACCAAATATTCCGTATTTAAATCTATATATCACAGATAAAACTCAAACAATTCAAATCTGCATTAATTTGTTCACAGAAAAATAGTAATTTTAAAAAGTACCAAACAAACTAGAATTTGGTTTTATATAGTCCTTAGTATTCGAATTCCAAAATAATATACCAGCAGCTTCTTTTGTGTGAGTAAAAAAACTACTTTTTAAAATTAAAAAAAAATTGGTTCAATGTGTTTTAAAAAAATAAAATTTCCCGTTTTCCCCTTTTTGGTACCTTTTTTTCCGAGTGAAATGCAAACATTTTATTACAATAAATATTACAGAGCTAATCCTTAATTTAATATGAATAATTCTATAAACCGAAAAACGTTTTCTTAATGTGCTAGAAAAAAAGTACCATAAATACAGTTTTTTCTCTTTTACACCCAAAAAGGACTGAATTTAAAAAAAGTACCAAACAGGTGTCTCATAATTTTTGGAGATGTTACCAAAATATCTATAAAAATTTTATTATGTTAATTAGTACAAAAAATATAAAGAGCCAAAAAAGGTATTAAAATCCTCTTTGTTGCACATTTTTACCCCTTAAAAGTACGAATTTCAAAAAAAGTACCAGACACCCATCTGCTAATTTTAAGAGTAGATACTGGAGCATTTAAATAATATTGTGAAAGATAATTAAGAAAATCTGTTTTTATGGGGGCTTGAAGCAGCCATATCAATAAAAAAGAAAAATTCGTATATCTGAGAAACTATTAGAGCTAGAATCTTTAAACTTGACTTGAAGACCGGACGGACTTTTAATGTGAAATTAAATACAAAATTTCGTTCATCTTTGAAACTAAAAGAACTAGATTCTTCATGTTTTGCATAAATTCCTTTAATATTCAACTGAGCATTTTGGAGGAAAACGGGAGGACTTTAACCCGGGGAGCTTGAAGCCCCCTAATGTATTATATAAACATATTCGGCTTCACACGATCACACAAGTAATATGACCTGTCAAAATTTTCGTTAGAAGAGTACGGATGGGATCGTCTAAACGCAATATGTAATGAAACCATCACACATAGATAGAGAATACAGGTGGAAAATTTGACAGACGTATGGCTCTCTTCATTTTTTGAAATGATTCAAAAAACAAGCCGATCTCATTAGATCAGGGATGTATTTTTATGTAAACACGTATAAAAAAGTGAAACAGCTGTTTCCATCTGATTTTTTAATTGTTTTATACCAATCGTGTAAACACAAAAAATATAAATCATACGACTTTTATTCTCTTTTTTGTTATACGGATGGAATTTCATTTTACTTTTTCATTAGACTTGTCGTACGTAAAGTGTGATCGTCTGAAGGGCCCTTAAGAAACTATTAGAGCTATAATCTTAAAATTTTAAATAAAGAATCTTTACATTCATGTAGACATTCAGATAATATTGGGCATCTCATACATACATGAAATGAGTACACAATGTCGCATATCTTGGAAACTGTTAGATTGTTCAAAATTTTTGTAGATAGATAGTTATGTAACATATTTATCCAATTCACAATCGGTGTTGTATGGTTGTATCGTAGTATGTCGTAATTTTTTTATTATTGTTTTGTTTCAAAAAATTTTATTTAAAATTTTTTATGATATACAATGCTACAACGATACGACAATGATTGTGAGATGGACATTTGTAAATCTCGAACATTATTTTAGTTAAGCTATGTCCGTCCGTCCGTCCGTCTGGCTGACTGACTGTCCATGTAAACCTTGTGCGTAAGGTACATGTCGCAATATTCAAGATAATATGACCACACACTCTTTTTTTGGCCCAAGGTCTTTATCTTTTTGAAAATGGATTAAATCGGTTCATTATTTCGCATAAATAACATAAAAAACTTTGAAGTAGAAGTGAATTTCTCTACTCCCCTTTGAGCCCTCTTGTAAAAAATCTTTTTTTTGCCAAAAATAAGTAAAAATATTCCAGAATAAAGTTAAAAAACAAATCAAATCAACAAAATTTATTATTGTTTCGCGAATGTTCTTTTCATTGCAATAAAAGAATAAGAAAAATTAATAAAACCACTTTAAAATAAAACGCTAAAACTAACCCTTTTTTATCGGCCAAAACTTATTTGCTCTAAACATACATAAATAAAAATAAATAAACCGCTTTTAATTTCCATATAAAATTTTATAACATTTTGGAAATTGTTCATTAATATAATGGTTTTTTATTGTGGTTGAGTTACTGCCAGCTATAGAAATAAAAGAATAAATCGAAAAACATGCTTTTAGCATATTTGCATACCTTATTACTACTACTACAACTACACTTTATAGTAGAGATAAAATTTTAGATACTTTTCATTATAAGGCTAATAGTATTTAGACTATTAGGCTACTTTTGCACACATACATACTTATCTTTTGTATATATATAAAAGAGTAGCGTTACTGACTAACTGATTCATTATCGCACAGCTGAACCTAGAATCATAAAATTTTGACAGTAGATGTGTTTTTAATTATGTAGATCCACTATGGAGGGATTTTTGGAAATTTGTACATTTACGGGTAAAAGGGGGAAAAAGGGTAAAACAGTTTTTCTTAATTTTCTTACACAATATTAGTGACAGAAGAAAAATTTTAAACGCACCTATAACTACTCTTAAAATTAGCAGATGAGTGTCTGGTACTTTTTTGAAATTCGTAATTTTAAGGGATAAAAATGTACAACAAAAGGAATTTTGGTACTTTTTTTGGACCTTTATAACTTTTGAACTAATTAACATAATAAAACTTTTATAAATATTTTGGTAACATCTCCCAAAATTATGAGACACCTGTTTCGTACTTTTTTTTAAATTCAGTCCTTTTTGGGTGTAAAAGAGAGAAAACTGTATTTATGGTACTTTTTTTCTAGCACATTAAGAACACTATTTTGGTTTATTGAATTTTTCCTATTAAATTAAGAACTAACTCTGTAATATTTATTGTAAGAAAATTTTTGCATTTCACCGGGGCAAAAAAGTACCAAAAAGGGAAAAAACGGGAAATTTAATTTTATTCAAACACATTGAGCCAATTTTTTTTTTAAATTTGAAAAAAGTTGTTTGGTACTTTTTACAAACACTATTTTTCTGAAACAAATGAATGCAGATTTAAATCGTTTAAGTTTTATCTGTGATGATATCGATTTAAATACGGAATATTATGTAAACCTAATTCTCAAAAAAGTATATTTCTAATCGAAAATAGGAAAAATATGATTATTAAACATATATGATCCTCATTGAATAAGATTCTTTAAGAGAAAACTTTTTAGTACTTTTTATTTCATAAATGGTACTTTTTTAATTTTCTAAAATATTGAAC
Source organism: Lucilia cuprina (assembly GCF_022045245.1). Taxonomy (NCBI): domain Eukaryota; kingdom Metazoa; phylum Arthropoda; class Insecta; order Diptera; family Calliphoridae; genus Lucilia; species Lucilia cuprina. The sequence goes on along the minus strand of NC_060951.1, from coordinate 32,805,979 downwards.
CTTAATTAATTTTAACATATATAGCCTTGACTGAATAATATTCTGTAAGTGGGAACCATTTGGTACTTTTCTATTCTTCAAATGCTACCTTTTAGATTCTTTTTAATGGTTAATCGGATCACACGGCCCTTATTAAATGAGAATTTATTGAGAGAGAGTATTTTGTATTTTTTCGTTTTTCCGATGGTACTTTTTGTTATTTTTACGATATTAAACATAAATATTGAAAATAAAATTGAAAATATAAGGGCCTTAGTGAATGAGAATCTACTGAAACGGACTTTTGGTTTTTCATTCATTAGAATTATATTTTTTGAATTGTATTTAATATTGAAATGGTAATCTATTAAAGTTATTTTATGGTACTTTTTTCAAATAGTACTTTCGAAATTTTCTATAATGAGGAAGCTAATAAATGAATGAAACTAAAAATACAATTTTCTTACTGAATGTGAATTTAATCACGTGATATTGAAAGTATAAAACTGAAACATTCAAAAAAATGTATAATCAATTTAAATTTTCTGTAAAAGTATGTATGTATTTAATTTAAGTTAGGGTAGCGAAGCACCCAGGGTATGCTAGTATATATACATATAAAGGAAACTCACTTATGGTAACAAATATTTATATTTGCACATTTATAACATTTACCGGTGTATACTTAAGTTTTTTTTTTTGTTATTGTAAATTAGTGTAATAACAAATTTTTGAATTTAACCACTTCCGTACTTTTTATACCATACAGTTTTATTATAAGTACTATTTTGTAGCAAAAAAAAAAAAAAGTACAAGTAGTTAGTTTTAGTTGTTTAAATCCAACTTAAGTATGAGTGTTTTTGGGTTATGTGTAGAAAGACTTTTCCTACTTTTTCCTACTCAAAGACATATGTACATATGACTGGTAAGGAGTGAGATCGAAAAATTCTTAACATACATATATGTTTATAAAAAAGAAACCACTAAACTTACAGCTTTATTTTTTTTATTTGATTCAAATTATTATTACAATTTACAAAAAAAAAAAATATTTTTATAGTTTTAATTACTAGTGATGAAATTTTGAACCCTTTTCGGAAACCCTTCCATTAACGTTTTAATAGTGCTTTCTGTCACTTTGCTCGAACATGTAGTCCATCTCCGTTTAAAATCTACCACACTTTTGGACACCTTTTTTGTACTCTTCAATTCTCTTTTAACAAGAGCCCAATATCTCTCCTGTGGCCTTAGCTCCGGGCAGTTTGGAGGATTTGCCTCTCTTGGTACAAATACCACATTATTGTTCTTGTACCACTCAAGGGCTTGTTTACCATAGTGACAGGATGCCAAGTCAGGCCAAAAATAAGTGGACATTATGAAGTCTTATGAATGGAAGCAGCCTTTTTTGTAAACATTCCTTGTTGTAAATTTCGGTATTTATAGAGCCCGTTGTAACAAATGATTGGCTTCTTTTGCCGCAACTGCATATTGCTTGCCATACCAAGAACTTTCTGGGAAATTTTGTCTGCTTTTGGGTCCTAAACTTTTCTTTAACATTCCCTCGAGCATCAGCAACATAAAACTTTTGACCTGGAAGTTGCGAAAAATCTGCCAGAACATACGTTTCGTCATCCATTATGCAGCAAGAATATTTTTTATAAAACTTGACTTCAATTTCCGTGCTCTGTTTTTGGCCTCTAAATTTTTAGCAGCGTTCCTGTCAGGAACTTTTTGAGCCTTGTATGTTTTTAAACCTGCATTAGCTTTAACTGTTCGTACCAAATAGTCCGAGCACTGAGCTAACCGAGCTGCTTTCCTACCGGATGTGTTGGGAGCTCTTTTGAAAATCGTTTTATTTTTTGGGCTTTAGAAACATCATGTGGACTATTCCTTCTACCTGAACCAGGTTTTCTATCAACTGACAAGTTCTCCCGGTACTGTTTAATTTGACGGCAGACCTTTGTATGCCTGGCCAACTTTTTGTAAGACCAAGTTGGGTTTAGTTGAAAATATTTAATAATTTCAGTACGCACTTTTTTCTGGTCACTCATTTTAATCAGATTAACAAAAAAATTAATATAATTGACATTACACATAATAACTGACATGTTTTTCAAAGGTAACTTGATCAAAAAAAAATCAAATAATACTTTGGTTGAAAAATGTAATGAAAAACGTGTGTGAAGAATTTTTCGATCTCACTCCTTATAACCATTGAGTAAAAGTTTATATTTGTACAAATTTTTTATTGTTAAATTTACCATTACTTTTGCAATTGTGACCAAAAAACTTTTAAACCAACAATATAAACTTTCCTTAGTGGTTGGTTAATGTAAAATAAAAGTTAAAATTATTATGTTTCGGCTTCTAGTGAGTTGCAGTTACTCTTGTTGTTTTAACAACATATTAAAGACTATAGTCCAGACTATAGACTATAGTCCAGACTATAGGCTATAGTCCAGACTATAGACTATAGTCCAGACTATAGACTATAGTCCAGACTATAGACTATAGTCCAGACTATAGACTATAGTTTAGACTATAGTCTGTTGTCCAGACTATAGAAAATAGTTCAGACTATAGACAATAGTCCAGACTATAGACTAAAGTTCAGACCATAGACTAAAGTCCAGACTATAGACCATAGTCCATATTGTTGACTATAGTCGGGATTATGGGCGTTAGTTACGTTTACATTTGGCATCGTCTAATAAAAACATACATGAACTTTTTACTACAAACAATGACTAAAAAAATGGCAATATTTACAAACGCAAACAAATGGATTCAGCAAAAAAAGAGAGAAATATAAAAACAGCAACAAAATACGAAAATATTTACTAATACAAACAAAAAGTATAACTAAAACCATTCTCCAAAAAGTTTAGCGGTAATAGTTATAGTTTAGTGCAGTCATCATTATAGGTATGGTCAATGAAGCGTTTTTTTAAGTTTAAAAACTTCACTCGAACTTATCTCTCTATATAAGAAATAATGTAAAATTTAAAAAAAAATTGCCAGAATAAAAATTTATTATTATATATTGGTGCTTTTCCTGCAGTAAATTGACCACACAAATTTTCAACAGCATTGTTTGACCATTTACAAAACTAAGGAGTGAGATCGAAAAATTCTTAACACACGTTTTTCATTACATTTTTCAACCAAAGTATTATTTGATTTTTTTTTGATCAAGTTACCTTTGAAAAACATGTCAGTTATTATGTGTAATGTCAATTATATTAATTTTTTTGTTAATCTGATTAAAATGAGTGACCAGAAAAAAGTGCGTACTGAAATTATTAAATATTTTCAACTAAACCCAACTTGCTCTTACAAAAAGTTGGCCAAGCATACAAAGGTCTGCCGTCAAACTGTTTCCAATGTTATTAAACAGTACCGGGAGAACTTGTCAGTTGATAGAAAACCTGGTTCAGGTAGAAGGAATGGTCCACATGATGTTTCTAAAGCCAAAAAAATAGAACGCATTTTCAAAAGAGCTCCCAACACATCCGGTAGGAAAGCAGCTCGGTTAGCTCAGCGCTCGGACTATTTGGTACGATAAGTTAAAGCTAATGCAGGTTTAAAAACATACAAAGCTCAAAAAGTTCCTGACAGGAACGCTGCTAAAAATTTAGAGGCCAAAAACAGAGCACGGAAATTGAAGTCAA
>NC_060951.1:32779287-32802229 GCF_022045245.1 Lucilia cuprina | reverse complement strand
TCTATAGTCTGGACTATAGTCTATAGTCTGGACTATAGTCTATAGTCTGGACTATAGTCTATAGTCTGGACTATAGTCTATAGTCTGGACTATAGTCTATAGTCTGGATTATAGTCTATAGTCTGGAATATAGTCTATAGTCAGGACTACAGTCTATAGTCTGGACTTCTGTCTATAGTCTGGACTTTTTCTATAGTCTGGACTATGGTCTATAATCTGGACTATAGTCTATAGTCTGGACTATAATTTATTTTCCGGTCTAAGTCTAGATACTCAGGACTATAGTCTATAGTTTGGGAAGACGTCTAATATTTCTGAGAGAGCAAAGTATTCTTATCTACCAACAAATAAATGGTTTATGTTATTAGTAAATACCATTACTAGTATAACAGCAACAATAGAAACAGCTATACCAATAAGCAGCCAACACCACTACTTCTGTTGTTTTTTTTTTTCATAAAAATACATATTTATAACAAAAAAAATATAGTTGGCTCAACACAAAAAAATAGTACAATAATTCGGTTGTTTGTTTGGAAATATTACCAACATTATGTGGTTTTTTCCTTGCTGGGCAGCAGCACCCGAAAAAAAACTTTATATAGATGTGTATATTTACCTGAATACTAGTAAATACTTTGTGAAAAAGTATTTTTTTGTAATATGTACTTCGTTTAATGTTGTTGTTAGATACTTCTTGGTTATATTGGTCTTGGGCAACTTAACCAAGCTATTTCAAATGGTTGGCATTTTGAGTTTTTTCCTCTTTTAAGTCCTGAAAAAAAATTTTGAAAGTTTTGTATGTAAAGAAATAAATTGTAATAAATACAAGGTTATATACACATGTATATTTTAAGTAAAGTTTTGTAAAAGGAAGATGTACTATGCTTGTGGTTCAATTGCAAATTCGTTGCTTTGCCAAAAACAGCTTAATTTTTCTTGTTTTTAAAGAATTTTTTTGTTTAAGTTTTCTAAAAGAAAATATAAATTGTAGTTAATAATCTGTAAAATAACCAACATTCGAGATTATACCTATTTGTCATATATTTGATTGGAGTCACTGCTAGTTTATAGTTTATTGTCCAGACTATATATTATATAGTGTGGACTATAATTCATTGATCACACTATAGTTTATTGTCTAGACTTTAGCATATAATAATCCAGACAACAGTTTATAGTCCAGACTATAGTTTATTGTCCAGACTAAAGTTTAATGTCTACACTATAGTATATAATCCAGACAATAGTTTATAGTCATGACAATAGTTTTTAGTCCAAGCTATACAATTTAGTCCGGCCTATAGTTATATAGTCCAGAATATAGTTAACACTTTATAGTCTAGAGAATGGTTTATAGACCAGACTATAGTATATAGTCCAAACTATAGTATATAGTCCAAACCATAGTATGTAGTCCAGACTATAGTTTATAGTCCACAGTATAGTGAATTTAGTATATAATCCAGTCCAGACTATAGTAATTAGTAAATAGTGTACAGTTCAAACTATGTTAACAGCCCAGACTAGAGTATATAGTCCAAACTATAATTTTTGATCCAGATTATATTAATTAGTTCAGACTATAGTATATGGTCCCGATTATATTTTATAGTCCAGACTGTAGTCTTTAGTCCACACTATAGTTTTAAGTGCATACTTTGGTTTATTGTACAGTTTATAGTTTACAACTTAGATTATAGTATATAGTCCAAACTAATGATTATGATACAGACTAGAGTATTTAGTGGAATCTATAGTATCTAATCTAGAATATGATGTATAGTACAAATTGTAGTATATAGTCCGGACTATAGTATATAATCCAGACTATTGTATATAGTCCAGGTAAAAAGTCCAGACTATAGTTTAAGTCCAGACTTTACTTTATTGTACGGACTGTAGTTTACAGTCCACCCTAAAGTCTTTAGTCCAGCCTATTGTCTAACCTATAGTATATGGACCAGGCTATAGCTTACCAAATATTTCAAATCACAATTTAATTTCTGTTTAAAATATAATCAACTGTAACTAATCTTTTATTATTTTCTTTTTCATTTCAGGTATGTCTTAGATTGTACTTGTATGATAGTAAGTTTATGTTTAAGAATCTATCAAAATTCTATTGAACTAACAACATATTGATTAGTTGGAAAAATATAGAAGGAATTGATATTGAAAAGTTAATTTTAAATAACATTATAAAATTCTCTTTTTTCATATTATTCAATATTTTCCTTTTTATTTTTGCTAAAATCTTTCCATTACATTAAGTAATTATTTAAATAGTTTGAGCATTAATAAGCTAAAATTGTAAAATATGTAAATTTTTATAAGTGAAATTAACAAACTGAATACACTGTTAATACAACATTTTATATCCGCTAAAATAACGCCAATCTACATGTAATCATAATTACTTTTCTCCATATAATTCTCTATTATTCGCGTCTCTTTTTCTTTATGTTTCAATTTTCAATTGAAAAATATTTAAAATTCCTTTCATTTCGTTACATCTTTCAAATGGAAAACCAATTAAACAATTTGAATTTCATCATCGAAATCATCATCAGCATTTACCCCATCCTCCACAACATCATCATCTTCACCATCATCGACGTCAGCACAAAATATTTCTGCACAATGAATATATTATTTAGACCTTCAATTCTATTGTTGCTGCTGCCATAGATTTGAATTCGACTAACTAACTCTCCTACATAGTTTAGCTATATCATCAATCTATGCAGTAATAATTACAATAAAATGGATGGAAAAAAATATTTATTACAACGAGAGTATTGGTTTCTTATATCGTATGTAACATAAAGTGAATCACTATTTTGCCTGACTATTGACCTACTATAGTCCAGACTATAGACTGCCATTAGTCCAGACTATAGACTGACAATAGACTAGACTATAGACTGACTGTAGTCCAGACTATAGACTAACAATAGTCCAGACTATAGACTGACTGTAGTCCAGACTATAGACTGACTGTAGTCCAGACAATAGACTGACAATAGTCCAGACAATAGACTGACTATAGTCCACACTGCAGACTGACTATAATCCAATAGACAGACTAAAATGCAGAATATAGATTACCTATAATCCAGACTATAGATTGACTATAATCCAGACTATACTGACTATAGTACAGACTATAGACTGACTATAGTCCAGACTATAGACTGACTATAGTCCAGACTATAGATTGACTATAGTCCAGACTATAGACTGACTATAGTCCAGACTATAGACTGACTATAGTCCAGACTATAGACTGACTATAGTCCAGACTATAGACTGACTATATTCCAGACTATAGACTGACTATAGTCCAGACTATAGACTGACTATAGTCCAGACTATACACTGACTATAGTCCAGACTATAGACTGACTATAGTCCAGACTATAGACTGACTATAGTCCAGACTATAGACTGACTTTAGTCCAGACTATAGACTGACTATAGTCCAGACTATAGACTGACTATAGTCCAGAGTATAGACTGACTATAGTCCAGACTATAGACTGACTATAGTCCAGACTATAGACTGACTATAGTCCAGACTATAGACTGATTATAGTCCAGACTATAGACTGACTATAGTCCAGACTATAGACTGACTATAGTCCAGACTATAGACTGACTACAGTCCAGACTATAGACTGACTACAGTCCAGACTATAGACTGACTACAGTCCAGACTATAGACTGAATACAGTCCAGACTATAGACTGACTATAGACTGACTATAGTCCAGACTATAGACTGACTATAGTCCAGACTATAGACTGACTATAGTCCAGACTATAGACTGACTATAGTCCAGACTATAGACTGACTATAGTCCAGACTATAGACTGACTATAGTCCAGACCATAGACTGACTATAGTCCAGACTATAGACTGACTATAGTCCAGACTATAGACTGACTATAGTCCAGACTATAGACTGACTATAATCCAGACTACAGACGGACTATTGTCCAGACTATAGACTGACTATAGTGCAGACTTTAGGCTGACTATAGTGCAGACTATATACTGAGTATAATCCAAACAGTCTGGACTATAGACTAACTATAGTCCAGACTATAGACTGACTATAGTGCAGACTGACTATAGTCCAGACTATAGACTGACTATAGTCCAGACTATAGACTGACTATAGTCCAGACTATAGACTGACTATAGTCCAGACTATAGACTGACTATAGTCCAGACTATAGACTGACGATAGTCCTGACTATAGACTGACTATAGTCCAGACTATAGACTGACTATAGTCCAGACTATAGACTGACTATAGTCCAGACTATAGACTGACTACAGTCCAGACTATAGACTGACTACAGTCCAGACTATAGACTGACTATAGTCCAGACTATAGACTGACTATAGTCCAGACTATAGACTGACTATAGTCCAGACTATAGACTTACTATAGTCCAGACTATAGACTGACTATAGTCCAGACTATAAACTGACTATAGTCCAGACTATAGACTGACTATATTCCAGACTATAGACTGACTATAGTCCAGACTATAGACTGACTATAGTCCAGACTATAGACTGACTATAGTCCAGACTATAGACTGACTATAGTCCAGACTATAGACTGACTATAGTCCAGACTATAGACTGACTATATTCCAGACTATAGACTGACTATAGTCCAGACTATATACTGACTATAGTCCAGACTATAGACTGACTATAGTCCAGACTATAGACTGACTATAGTCCAGACTATAGACTGACTATAGTCCAGACTATAGACTGACTATAGTCCAGACTATAGACTGACTATAGTCCAGACTATAGACCGACTACAGTCCAGACTATAGACTGACTACAGTCCAGACTATAGACTGACTACAGTCCAGACTATAGACTGACTATAGTCCAGACTATAGACTGACTATAGTCCAGACTATAGACTGACTATAGTCCAGACTATAGACTGACTATATTCCAGACTACAGACTGACTATAGTCCAGACTATAGACTGACTATAGTCCAGACTATAGACTAACTATAGCCTAGACTATAGACTAATTACAGGCACTCTAGACTCACTATAGTCCAGACAAAAAATTTCTAAATGTTTTAGTGATTTTTGAGTTCATTTCTGCCGATTTAGTTATACTTAACTTATATTATTCTCCTTCTGTTTATTACATCTTTCAATTGAGCTGTTATTGAATTTCAAAATTTATTAAAAAATAATTTTATAAATAATTGTTTCTTTATACAACAATATCTTCTTCTACATCTCCATACAAAATAACGAGAAACAAAAGCAACAATATTTTTTTTTTTTTTGTATTTCTATTTTATTATGAGGTTTCAATGTACAGTTTGGTAATAAATAATTGAGTTTTGTAAATGAATAAAAGCAACAAAAGACTGAAAGTGGATGAAAAAAAGCTGAAATTAAATTAAACTCATTTTACATAAAACTATTCAAAAAACAAGAAAATCTATGTTAAAGTTTTATTGTTACCATTACAGCGTTTTTCTTTTTTTGCCGAAAACAACTACAAGTAGTTTCGCATCTATTTTTTTTTCTATGACCAGAGAAAGAAACTTTAGTTAGAAAATTGTTCAATTGTAAAATCCAAATGAGTTCGGTCGCTACTTAGTTAGCGATTGTAAATTCGTCATCATCATGATATTTATTATATTAAAACTAAAGTTGTTTTGCAAAAAATTTAGCCCGGAGTTGGGGCAAAAAAATAAAAAAATAATAAATATTCAATGGCACCATAAACAACTTTTAAATTTATTGTATTTTAAATGAATTTTTTCTTGTTACTGTTTACTGTACCGTTGTATTGAGTACTACAACTAGTTAAAACAATTGAATTTGTTGAGTTTAAAGGAAGTTTATTGTTAAACTTGAAAAAAAAACAGTGTAAATATAAAATAAATTATCAAATTTGATTTTATTTAAAGTTCATTTGATGACATGGATTAGAATTTATATTAGACTAAGATAGATAAGACTACAGACTAGACTAGACTATAGACTAGACTATAGACTAGACTATAGACTAGACTATAGACTAGACTATAGACTAGACTAGACTATAGACTAGACTATAGACTAGACTAGACTATAGACTAGACTAGACTATAGACTAGACTAGACTATAGACTAGACTAGACTATAGACTAGACTAGACTATAGACTAGACTAGACTATAGACTAGACTAGACTAGACTAGACTAGACTAGACTATAGACTAGACTAGACTATAGACTAGACTAGACTATAGACTAGACTAGACTATAGACTAGACTAGACTAGACTATAGACTATAGACTATAGACTAGACTAGACTATAGACTAGACTAGACTATAGACTAGACTAGACTATAGACTATAGACTATAGACTAGACTAGACTATAGACTAGACTAGACTATAGACTAGACTATAAACTAGACTAGACTATAGACTAGACTAGACTATAGACTAGACTATAGACCAGACTATAGACTAGACTATAGACTAGACTATAGACTAGACTATAGACTAGACTATAGACTAGACTATAGACTAGACTATAGACTAGACTATAGACTAGACTATAGACTAAACTATAGACTAGACTATATACTAGACTATAGACTAGACTATAGACTAGACTATAGACTAGACTATAGACTAGCTATAGACTAGACTATAGACTAGACTATAGACTAGACTATAGACTAGACTATAGACTAGACTATAGACTAGACTATAGACCAGACTATAGACTAGACTATAGACTAGACTATAGACTAGACTATAGACTAGACTATAGACTAGACTATAGACTAGACTATAGACTAGACTATAGACTAGACTATAGACTAGACTATAGACTAGACTATAGACTAGACTATAGACTAGACTATAGACTAGACTATAGACTAGACTATAGACTAGACTATAGACTAGACTATAGACTAGACTATAGACTAGACTATAGACTAGACTATAGACTAGACTATAGACTAGACTATAGACTAGACTATAGACTAGACTATAGACTAGACTATAGACTAGACTATAGACTAGACTATAGACTAGACTATAGACTAGACTATAGACTAGACTATAGACTAGACTATAGACTAGACTATAGACTAGACTATAGACTAGACTATAGACTAGACTATAGACTAGACTATAGACTAGACTATAGACTAGACTATAGACTAGACTATAGACTAGACTATAGACTAGACTATAGACTAGACTATAGACTAGACTATAGACTAGACTATAGACTAGACTATAGACTAGACTATAGACTAGACTATAGACTAGACTATAGACTAGACTATAGACTAGACTATAGACTAGACTATAGACTAGACTATAGACTAGACTATAGACTAGACTATAGACTAGACTATAGACTAGACTATAGACTAGACTATAGACTAGACTATAGACTAGACTATAGACTAGACTATAGACTAGACTATAGACTAGACTATAGACTAGACTATAGACTAGACTATAGACTAGACTATAGACTAGACTATAGACTAGACTATAGACTAGACTATAGACTAGACTATAGACTAGACTATAGACTAGACTATAGACTAGACTATAGACTAGACTATAGACTAGACTATAGACTAGACTATAGACTAGACTATAGACTAGACTATAGACTAGACTATAGACTAGACTATAGACTAGACTATAGACTAGACTATAGACTAGACTATAGACTAGACTATAGACTAGACTATAGACTAGACTATAGACTAGACTATAGACTAGACTATAGACTAGACTATAGACTAGACTATAGACTAGACTATAGACTAGACTATAGACTAGACTATAGACTAGACTATAGACTAGACTATAGACTAGTCTATAGACTAGACTATAGATTAGACTATAGACTAGACTATAGACTAGACTATAGACTAGACTATAGACTAGACTATAGACTAGTAAGAAACACATTTATTTATTACCCATGTTTACTCATTAATAAAGATCCTGCCTGGTTTTGCTATTACATTAAAAACATTAAATTAAACTTAAAATTATTGTCACCCCTTGTTTGACTTCAATTAATTTATACATCCATCTCCATCTTTCAATAACTTCCTGTTGATGATCCTGTTTTCTTTCTGCATTTATTTTTATTATTATTTTTAATACTTAAGCAATTTTCTTAAAATAAATAAATTGTATTGCAATAATACTCATCGTCATAGACGTCATCATCAACAACAAACATAAAGACATTGTAATTTATAAAAATTAAAAATGGGCAAAATGAAGGAAAATTATATTTAAACAGGACATTAAATGGACATTGATATCGTAAAATACTCTAACGTCGTATACACATGCACGCAATGTGACATATAATGTCTGTCGTTAAGTGGTCAAGTGGATGTATACACAAATGCACTCTTTTAAAAATGTACGCGAAGGACTACAAGGAAAAACCAGCAGTTCTAGGAAGGTTATCCAGCAATTCATTAGCTAGCTTTTTTGTAGTGAAAAGGAAATTCTATTTAAATTTTTTAATATAATATTAAGATGAGCTATTGTATTAAAGATCCTTTAAATAATCGCTACTTTTAAAACTACCGGGAAATTAATGTGTCTATATGAATGTGTTTAAAATGAAAATTTCAATCAATTAATTGCCATGATATAAATATATGATGGCATGGCAGGCATATTCCCTCTCGCTCTCTCTCTCTCCCTTTCTGTCACATTATCGTATAAACGAATGTATATAAATGGCTAAATGTATTAAGGCAGTAGATGATATAAAAAATGTGAAATAAAATTGGTATTTTCATTTGAAACTCGTTTAATTGTAGCAATTCATCTTGGTTAAATGCATGTAATGCATCTCTGTATATGTATGTATGTATTAAAAGTGTGTATCGATAAGATATAACACTCAGACTTGAACACAATTATAACATATATTGTACATAAATTTATTTATTTTTTACACTTAAAATTACACTCAGATAATATGTATGTTGTATGTAAAGGCTATAAAAAATTTAGCCAATACTATAGTCTAAACTACAGCTAGGATTAGGAATACAGTTAAGTCCTATGTCCACACTATATCCAACACTATATTCCAGACATTATTGTATAATCTAGTCTATAGTCCAGATTGTAGTGAAGACTATGTTGTAGACAATACTATGGCCTAGGCTATAGCTAAGACTTTAGTCCAAACAATGGTTCAACCTCATATGGTTTAGATTATAAGCTCCACTACAGCCCAAACTATAACATAGACTAATATCCAATATATTGTCCAATCTAAGGTACATGGTTGCGAGTATAGTCAAATCTTAAGTCCACACTATATCCAATACTATATTCCAGACATTATGCTATAAACTAGTCTATAGTCCACATTGTAATAAAGACTATGTTGTAGACAATACTATGGCCTAGGCTACAGCCAATACTATAGTTCAGATTTTAGCTAAGACTTTAATCCAAACAATGGTTCAATCTCATATTGTTTAGATTATAATCCTCACTACAGCCCAAACTATAATCCAGAGTAATATCCAGTTACTGTCCAGCCTGAGGTACATGGTTACGAATATAGTCAAGTCTTAAGTCCATACTATATCCAATACTACATTCTAGACATTATGTTATAATCTAGTCTTTAGTCCAGATTGTAATGAAGACTCTGTTGCAGGCTATAGTCAATATTATAGTCCAGATTTGAGCTAAGACTGTAGTCTAAACAAAAGATAAACCACATATGGTTTAGATTATAATCATTACTACAGCCCAAACTATAAACCATTAGTCTGGACCCAGTATATTGTCCAACCTAAGGTACACGGTTCCGAATATATTCAAATCTGAAGTCCAAAATATATCCAATACTACTTTCATAACATTATGCTTTAGTCAAGTCTATACTATGGCCTGGATTTTAGCTAAGATTGTAGTCCAAACAATATTTCAACCTCATATGGTTTAGATTATAATCCTCATTACAGCCCAGACTATAATCCATACTAGTATCTAGTATATTGTCCAAACTATGGTACAGTCTATGGATAATAGGTAGTACAATAATAAAGACTTTAGTCCAGAATAAAACCAAGACTATAGGTCGAACTATAGCCCTGACTACAACTCAGACTATAGTACAGTATAGTTAAGAATTTATTCAGGATCTATATATCTATAGGTAGACTTTATAGGGTAGACTTTAGCCAAGACAATAGTCCAGACTATATGCAAAATTTGTGCCTAGACCTTAATCCAAAATATAGCTAAAATAACAGACCCCACCATAACCAAGCCTATAGCCTAGACTATATTCCATACTGTCGTGAAGACTTTATCGATAACTTAAGTACAGACAAAGCAATAGTCCAGATTATAGCCAAAACTTTAGTCCAAATTATAGCCAACTATATAGTCCAGACTAAAGCTAAGACTATAGTACAGACTGTAGCCAAGACTATAGCTAATATTAGATTTATGACCAGGATTGGAGTCCTATAGTCCAGACAATAGTCATAACTATAACTCTAGTCAAGACTTTAGTCCAGACTAAAGCCAATGTAATAGTTAAAACTAACACCAAGAATATAGTCCAGATCATAGTGAAGACTTTCTAAATATAGTCCCGACTTTAGAGAAGACTATAGTTCATACATTAAACTAGACAAAAGTTCAGACTTTAGACTAGACTAAAGTGAACTTTGTAGGTAAGACTATAGTTTGGACTATAGCCAAAACTACAGTCGAGCCTCTAGCGAAGATTATAGTCCAGACTATATTCCAGATTACAGTCTAGACAATAGTCATGACTATAACTCAAGTCAAGACTTTAGTCCACACTAAAGCCAAGGCAATTAACTATTTTTTCTGAGTGTATCACTATGACAGTGCATTAAAAATTAACCGCATAACCATGTGTTTAATCGTGAAAAATATAATACTGACGCTTTTAATGTTAATTGTCTGTGTCTATGGGTGTGTTACTAAATGACTTAACTTCCATATCGATTACATTGCTCAGCTATGAGATATTTATAAAATTGGTTTGGTTGCCCCGGTAGGCTAGATCGTAGTGTCCTAGCCTCGCAGTCTTTGGGTTGTGGGTTCGATAACCATCGAAGATTCTGGTCTGCTACACTACAACGGGCGTCACGTCCATAAATAAAAGGATGAGGATGGGTTTGCGAAGCCAGAAAACTCTCTATTGCTCTGACAATGAACGATAATTTAGTAAAGCTCTTATTCTATTCTAAAGTTTGAAGTATTTTAATATAGAAATCAATAGAAATATTTCTTTAAATTGCTGCGATTTGTGTTAAATGTTTCTAGTTCACAAAATGTATGTCAGTTTATACAATACACACCTCTTAGACATATACACCCACATGTTTCTAAATGCAATTGTTTAAAAAATGTAGTTTGAAAGTGTTAATTGCAATAGTGTTGATTTAATTTGTTTCTTTTAATCGATTACATTGATTTTGTATCGATTATCTGTGTTACATTACCATGAAATTGTCACATGCCTCTTTTTGGTAATTTGAAACCAAAATAATTACTCGATTGAGCAGGTCCATTATATGACAATATATATGTAAATATATGTTTTGTGGCTTTAATAATTAATCTTGTGGTTTGATAAAAAGTAGAAAAAGAAAACCAGGGAGAGGCAAAAAGTCAGAGAGCTCTCTGAGTGATTTCGTTCGTTTGTATCTATGCTTAGTTATATGTATACGGGTAAAAGTTAATGAGATATCTTAGGTGATGACTGTTAGCCTAGTCCCGTATGGATAGGTATAAACAACTACTTATTAACCATTTGTAAAACCGTATCTAACAATTCGATGTCCTAGATATAGAGTTAATTACCAACTTGAAATCTCTTTAAATTAGGAATGTAAACATTTCCTGTTTCGGGTATTTAAGCGTTGTTTTAATATGAATGTTGAATGAAATCATTTTCTAAATTATAAACTGTCTAATAATATTTTTACACATTTGACAATTCAAATATTGATGACAAGGACGACATCACTGACAGATTTGCAGCATTAGCTGCTGATGAAAATTACTATAAATACATATGTGAGTATTAACTTGAGGCTATGGTGACAATGACAACAACATTCATTTTAATACTGGATTGAAAAAAATGCAACAGCACAATGGCCCAAAATTAAATTTGTAAAAAAAATATCGCAGACATCCAAAAAAAACTCCTTCTATTCGTTTAATTAACTAGTTTTATTAAATCGTATGAATTTTCAAATTTACAAAAAAAAAAAATTAACAATTTTCCTTTTTGCTTAGTACCCTACTGTGCACACACTTATTTTCAATACCATTCTCTTTAGGGTCAACTGTCTGTCATTGATTCGTTCATTCATTTAGTCATTTAAAATTGATATTGTTGTAATAGTTGTTGCAGTCAGTGTTGTCATTGTCGATTACCATCTATCTATTTTACGGTGAGTTCGGTTGTGTGTATTTTTCTTTTTTTGGAGTTAACGAGAAATTCATTAAAAACCTATTGTGTGAAATACGTTAAAAAGTAATTTGTTCTTATTTTGTTGCAGCAATATTTATTAAAATGTTGCAGGTAAATAGTGATGTATGGGTAATAAATACAAAATTTAAAAATATTTTTGTAATCAAAACTAGACTATAAACCAGACTACTACCAGGCTAGGCAATAGGGCAGATTATGCTATAAACCAGATTACTACAAGGGTATAGTCCATATTATAGTCTTAAGTATAGTACAAACTATAGACTTGACTATAGTTCAGACTATAGACTTGGCCATTATCCAGGCTATATATTTGGCTATAGTCCAGACTTAAGACTTACCGATAGTAAAGACTATAGACTATGGCTATAGTCCAGACTATAGACTTGGCTACAGTCCAGACTATAGACTTGGCTAAAGTCCAGGCTATATATTTGGCTATAGTCCAGACTTAAGACTTACCGATAGTAAAGACTATAGACTATGGCTATAGTCCAGACTATAGACTTGGCTACAGTCCAGACTATAGACTTGGCTAAAGTCCAGACTATAGACTTGGCTATAGTCCAGACTATAGACCTGGATATAGTCCAGACTATAGACTTGGCTATAGTCCAGACTATAGACTTGGCTATAGTCCAGACTATAGACTTGGCTATAGTCCAGACTATAGACTTGGCTATAGTCCAGACTATAGACTTGGCTATAGTCCAGACTATAGACTTGGCTATAGTCCAGACTATAGACTTGGCTATAGTCCAGACTATAGACTTGGCTATAGTCCAGACTATAGACTTGGCTATAGTCCAGACTATAGACTTGGCTATAGTCCAGACTATAGACTTGGCTATAGTCCAGACTATAGACTTGGCTATAGTCCAGACTATAGACTTGGCTATAGTCTAGACTATAGACTTGGGTATAGTCCAGACTATAGACTTGGCTATAGTCCAGACTATAGACTTGGCTATAGTCCAGACTATAGACTTGGCTATAGTCCAGACTATAGACTTGGCTATAGTCCAGACTATAGACTTGGCTATAGTCCAGACTATAGACTTGGCTATAGTCCAGACTATAGACTTGGCTATAGTCCAGACTATAGACTTGGCTATAGTCCAGACTATAGACTTGGCTATAGTCCAGACTATAGACTTGGCTATAGTCCAGACTATAGACTTGGCTATAGTCCAGACTATAGACTTGGCTATAGTCCAGACTATAGACTTGGCTATAGTCCAGACTATAGACTTGGCTATAGTCCAGACTATAGACTTGGCTATAGTCCAGACTATAGACTTGGCTATAGTCCAGACTATAGACTTGGCTATAGTCCAGACTATAGACTTGGCTATAGTCCAGACTATAGACTTGGCTATAGTCCAGACTATAGACTTGGCTATAGTCCAGTCTATAGACTTGGCTATAGTCCAGACTACAGGCTTGACTATAGTCCAGACTATAGACTTGGCTATAGTCCAGACTATAGAATTGGCTTTAGTCCAGACTATAGACTTGGCTATATTCCAGTCTATAGACTTGGCTATAGTCCAAACTATAGACTTGGCTATAGTCCAGACTATAGACTTGGCTACAGTCCATTCTATAGACTTGGCTATTCTATAGAGTAGGATAGGATAGTCCAGACTTTAGACTCAGATGTAGTCTACGGTACAAACTATTTATATGCTATAAGCCAAAATTTGCCACAGACCGGACTATAGACTTTGCAATAGGTCAGACTATGATCCAGACAATAGACTAAGTTGCAGTCCAGACTATAGACTTAGCTATGGTGTAGTTTATAGTCTAAACTATATATAGGTTTTAAAACAGACTATTGACTAGACTTACTCCAGACTATAGACGTGGCTAAAGTACAAACTATATACTTGCCTATAGTACAGACTATATACTTGGCTATAGACCGGACAATGGACTAATACATTACAGACCATAGACTGTAGAACAGTCTAGGCTATCGTCCAGATTATGGACTGGCCTCTATTCTAGACTATTGCCTATGTTATAGTAAAGACTACATACTTTACTTAACTACAGTTTAGAATATAGATTATACTATAGTCCAAAACATAGACTATAGTCCATTTTATAGATTATATACTAAACTATAGTAGTTAGTTAGTTAGTTTGAAAGGAGGATGTACATGTACACATCATCCGAATCCGAAGAAATACACCTAGGCCAGTATCGGGCCTGTTGTGCGCTCCTTAACCAATGACTCAGGTGGGAATCGAACCCACCACCTCAGGTCTACCAGACTAGAACTCTAACCACTGACCTAACGGAAGCCACTAAACTGTAGTATATATCTTTTATAATATAGTATGTAGTCCAGACTATAGATTGTATAAAGATTGTAGTGCAGACTTTAGACTAGATAATTGTGTAAGCTAGAGTAAACACTAGGTCATAGTACCGATTTTAAACTAGGTTATAGTAACGACTAGTTTAAAATCCCAGCCTATTGTTGCTAATTAAGGTTTGAGATTTTATTAAACGTATCAGTTATTACAATCATTTTATTTAATTACTAATCAGTTATTTAAAAAATGTTTTACAAATAAACCAGAGTGTTTTAAATTAAATTAATTATTATGAGATCTTATTAAAGTCATAATTATAAATTAAGTTAAATCCTTCAATCTACTTTTAAAAATCTCATGTACCAAAAATTTTGCTTTGCCATATAAATTCCATCAGTCGGGAAAATTTTTGTTTTTTTTTTATTTTATTTTCCAGTAAACAAATGATGATGGTACTCTATCATATTAAGTGTCAGAAAAATGATATGGCACAGACTTACATACATACATATGTATATGCAAATTAAACAAATGTTTTTGTAACGCTGTGTAAATATATATATTTTTTTTACATGTCATTAGAAAACAACATCATGTTTCTCCATAATCAAGCCAACTTGATTTAATTACTTCAAATTTAGAGAAGATTTTTTTAAATAAAAGGGGAAAAACAGATATAAATAACTCATACGTGCGTTAGAAATGTTTTTAATAAAAAAATCCTTTAATAAATGATATACATAGACATATTCACATACACATATGTATTTCAAATACATGTAAATGAAATTCAGTTGGGGAGGGAATAAAAAGTTTATACAATTGAAATCGTAAGTGTACATGAATCGTACATTTTTGGTACTTAGTAGTTACTCGTATTGCCATTAGTATTGAAAACATTTTGACATTTCGGAATTTGTCCTGCTGTTTGCCCTTAAGTGTCATAGTCTTCCAATACGTGTAATACATGTCTGCGAAGTTCACCTCTCTAAATTAACAGGACTAATAGAGACCATTAACAAAAACACATGACATGTAAATGCATTTAGAACAAAAAAAACTCATGTTTTAACAGTAACGACAACAAAAATAATCATAATAATAAAAATGAAATTAATTCCTTTCGTTGACATTGAGTTGGCTAAGTGTAGTATCTAAGAGGGAGCATTTTATTTTGCCTGAATATAATTTATTAACTAAATCAATTTTATCCAGCTTAATTTACATCAAAACAGAAAAACAAGCAACCAGTCCGAAAACGTGGCAAAATTGCTTGGGTTGGAAAAAAAAAACACACACACGCAGTGTCAGTGTTTTAAAAAATTAAGTAAATCCACCCGTAGTAACGTGATTATATTAGAAAACAGGGGTCTTATAAACACTCAAATACATAAAATGTCATATGAAAAGCTCTGCAAGTATGTGAGTTTTTGTTTTATTGCTCTAACTAACACTTACATATAAATATGTGAGGAAAAAAGCATATAAATCATATTTGCATACATGTCTGATAAAAACAGTGGTTGGCTTAAAGAGCAGGTAATTTTCTCTGTAAAATCAAACGTAACACCAAACACATTCACTTAATTTAACAAGTTTCTTAGATAATATTTTTTATACCTGTAAATAGTAGAATGTTTTCGCTATTATTGGTCTACACAAATGCCGACCACTGCTT
Organism: Lucilia cuprina; assembly: GCF_022045245.1. NCBI lineage: Eukaryota > Metazoa > Arthropoda > Insecta > Diptera > Calliphoridae > Lucilia > Lucilia cuprina. The sequence goes on along the minus strand of NC_060951.1, from coordinate 32,785,654 downwards.
TAGTGTATGTATTATAAAGGAGAGATAATATATAAGTGTGTTTGTAAATATTGTGTTTAAACTGTAAGTAAATCTGTCAATTAGGGTTTCAACGTTTACACGAGCTTTCACAACATCTTCCAACATTAAAGGGGAGGGCTACAAATTACACAAATACACACACTTTCAAGGAGGTAACTACGTAATCAGCAACTTGTAGAAAAAATGTGGAAAAAGAAAACAATAAAATGTTGACATAAACATGTCAAGGTGGTGAGAGGTTTTCCAAATGAGCCTCAAGCTAAAAATGTTCAAGGGAATTAAGAAGATTCTAAAGTTTAATTATTTATAAGGGCCTTTAATCTAGACTGGTGAAATTATTATCTAGTCTAGTCTATAGACTAGTTTATAGTCTAGTCTATAGTCTAGTTATTGTCTAGTCTATAGTCTAGTATATAGTCTGATCTATAGTCTGGTCTATAGTCTAGTCTATAGTCTAGTATATAGTCTAGTCTATAGTCTAGTCTACAGTCTAGTCTATAGTCTAGTCTACAGTCTAGTCTATAGTCTAGTCTACAGTCTAGTCTATAGTCTAGTCTATAGTCTAGTCTATAGTCTAGTCTATAGTCTAGTCTATAGTCTAGTCTATAGTCTAGTCTATAGTCTAGTCTATAGTATAGTCTATAGTCTAGTCTAGACTATAGTCTAATCTATAGTCTAGTCTATTCCAAAGTCGATTCTATAGTCTGGTATTTTCTATAGTGTAGACGATAGTCTATTTTTTAGTCTTGTCTATAATCTAGTCCATTGTCTATCTTTTTTCAAAATAATGTCTATTTTATTAAACTAGATGTGTTAGACTGAGGTCTTTTTAAGATTGTTTAGTCCATTCAAACTTGTAGTTCTTGTCGGATTATATAGTCTTATCAGACTATAGTCGTCGTAAGTATACCCTATATTATTTAGACTGTGGTCTTTCTTACACAATAAATAGGCTTTGCCGGATTATAGACTTTATTTAGGTATAATCATTGTCAGATTTTAGGTTATTTTTTTTTTAATTCTTTATTAAAAATATTTTAGCACTTTTTAGATCATTTGAAATGCCTCTGCCCTTCTCTTCTACAATTCGCCCGGTTATCTTAAGTTTTTTATTTAATTCTAATTGCGTTGGTTGGTATAATTTAAGGGTTCACTGAATTCACTTCACAATTGTTTGCCGTTGTTCTTTTCAAGGATTATATTTTTTATACTATATACATTTTTAAACTAATCAGCATAAATTCAAGACACGTATAAATTAAAGGTTCCAAGGGAGAAAATTGTGTTTTTAACCACCTTAAATTTAATATTTCGAGTTAAACATCTTTTTTTTTTTGTGTTTGCCTTCAGTCATCATGTGAGTGTGAATGAAAAAAAATCCATGTTTGTCGGGATTTTTATTACGTGTTTGTTGAGTTTTAAATTTAATCTTAATTTTATTATTACAGTTACAGTTTGTTTTTTGTTACTTTTCTTTGTTGTATGGTAATTTTATTTTATTAAGATTTTTTCGAAGCTTGTTGCTTTTTTACCATATAGTAAACTAACATTAAGGAAATGTTGGTAGTTTCCTTTTAGTTATATGAAAAAGTAATACATATAAAGACATTTTACAATGTGCGATTATAGATATTGGAAGGTATTGTATTTTTTGGGAATAATTTTTTCGATATATAGTTTGAAAATGATTTGTAGTAAAAAAGCAGAAAAGACCAAATATTTGTACCCTTAAAACTGCAGGGTAGTTTTAGTTGGATATTTCTTTAAGTTTTTATACTTAGATTTACTTTTGCTAAACATGCAACAGTTCCTGTTGGAGTTTATTTGTTTAGACAAGTGTTTTTTTTATCGGAAAATGCAAGTTTTACAAACTTATCGATATAATTTGATTAAAAAATTTTGACTTATTTACCACAATAATTAAAAATATTTAAAAATTGAAAATTATCCAAAATGTCCTTAAAGATTTTACCTTCAATTGTGTCCTTAATTTATTCGCTTTATTGTTAAGATTATTTTAACTTTATTTAAATTCTTAAATTTAAAATAATTTTATAAAGTAATTGATTAATTTAAATAAACTTAATTAAATTCTTAAACAAAATTATTAATAGCAACAATTAACAAAAATATTTGTCACACATAAATACAGACAAAATAAACACTAATCAATATGTGTCTTTTATAACATTGTATCATCACCTGAAAATTTGTTAAATAATTAAAACAATTAATTGTTTAACATTTTATATTTTAGAAAAGGGGGAAATCCATATTGAAATAAATTTAATAAGGAATTTTTTTTGATCAATTTTTTTGTTATACGTTAATCATTGTAATAATTTGGGCTTTATTTGTCATATCGTTATCTTTGTTTAAATCCATTCTTTGTAAAACTAGTCTATAGTATTTGTCAGACTATATTCCTTGTGAACTTTTAGTCTTTGTCAGATTGTAGTAGTTGTCAAATTAAACCATGGTACTTTTCAGATTATAGTTATTGTCAGACTTTGATCTTTGTAAGATTATTGTATTACTGTAATCGTTGTTAGACCACAATCTTTGTCTCATAGCATCTGTCAGATTATAGTCCTTGTCAGATTTTAATTATTGCCAAATTAGTCATTATCAAAATGTATGGTTCGTCAGAATGTAGTCCTTGTCAAACAATATTACTTTGTCACATCGTAGTCTTTGTTAAAATGCAGTATATATTTGCAAAACTGATAAAAAGTTTCTGTCATACTATATAGTCCTTTTGAACTTGTCAAACTAGACCCATAGTACTTTTTAGACTATTGTCGTTGTCAGACTTTAATCTTTGTAAGATCTTGTCTTTGCATAACTGTAATCGTAGACTATAATCTTTATTATAGTCAGATTATATTCCTGGTCAGATTACATCTTTGTCAGATTTTAATCATTGCCAAACTAGTATTTTTTTGAGCTGAGATTTTTAACAGACTATTGAGTTTTTGTCAGAATCTTAGACTATAATTTTTGGCAAAATATAGCCTTTAACAGACTTTGATTTTTATGGGCTCTGTTAAACTAGAGTCCATTTCAGAATATAGTTCTTGTCCTGGTTTGATTACAGTCTTTTTCAGACTTTAATCATTACCAAACTAGTCTTTATCATAATGTAGCCCTTTGCTTGTCATATCGAATTTTTTTGTTAAATGATGTGTTTAACAAACTGGTAAATAGTATCTTTTAGACTACATTCCTTGAGAACTTATATTCTTTGTCATATTGTATTTGTTGACAAACTATATTATAACGTTTGTCAAATTATTATCGTTGTCAGACTTTAGTCTTTGTAAGATTATGCAGTTTTCTAAAGAATTATATGTATTGTATTTTTTTGTATAACTTTAATCATGTTGTTTAATAATGTTTGTCACATCTGTCAGATTATAGCCCTAGTCAGATTACAGTCTTTTTCAGCTTTTAATCATTACCAAAATAGTTTTTGTTAAACTGACGTCTTTGGCATGCTATTGAGTTTTTGTCTGAAACTTTGTCAGACCGTAGTTCTGTTGTCATATAAAATATTTAATGCAGTTTTTTTCAGACTTTGATTTTATAGAGTCTTTGTCAGACTGTAAAATTTTTGTTGGCCTATAAAGTTTCTGTCAGACTATAGTGTCGTTGTCAGACAAAATAGACTTTATTAGACTAAAAATAACTTGTAAAACTTTAATTTTTTTGCAAAACTTTGTCAGACTATAAATGGAATTCTACCAAATTAGTGCAAATACTCTCAAATAGTTCAAGAGACAAAGTTGTTTAAATATCCACACACGTTTTTACGTTCATATATATTAATAAAATAATAAAATGTAATTTAATTTTGAACAGATAAAATATATATTTTATAAGAATATACATAAAATAAATTACATTTGTATAAACAAAGTAGACAGCTTCAAAAAAATTAAATTTAAAAAAAAAACAATCCCAAAAATATGTTTAGAATCTGGAAATACTTACGGTGTAATTTGTTTCCCTAATTATCTGAGAATAATATGTGTTTCTTGGAAATGTTATCTGTTTCAAGAGCAAGTTTCTTAGAAATGTTATCAGTTTCCTGTGAAACTAGAAATGATAAATCGTAGATTATTAAATTTTCTTTTTATGTTTATCTATTTCTAGTGTATTAATATAGTTTATTGTGAATATTATTTGAAGAATTAGTTTATAGGAAATCGTTATTGATTCTACTTAATGCTATCACTTTCTTGTGAATGTCATAAGTTTAATGGGACTTATCTCTTTCTAAAAGGTATTGATATTTTCTCGATAATATTAGTTTCTATAGAAAAACAATCACTTTTTATTGAATGTTATTACTTTCTAGTGAGTGTTATAAATTTCAAAAAAAAGTTACTTTATCTTCTCCATAGAGAATTTATGTTACATATTATTAAATTTTGTGTATGTTTATCTATTTCTAGTGAATTAATTTAGTTTATTGTGAATACAATTAGTTTTAAGGAAATGCTTTTATTGATTCTACTCATTGCTATCACTTTCTTGTGAATGTCATAAGTTTAATGGGACTGTTAAGTCTAGCTTTTAGTAAATATTTTTTGTTTCTTAAGAGTAATAAGTTTTTCTGGAAAAAATCAGCTCCTATAGAATACCATATATTTCTATTGTATGTTTTTAGTTCTCTGTGAATGATATTGTTCCTTTTTCGGAATGTAAAGAATAATACCGTTATCTGTGCTACAAGTAAAGGCTCCTAGTTTCTTATGAATGATAAATTTCTATATAATGCTAATAGTTTCTTTTGAATGGTATTACTTTCTAGTGAAGGGTATGCTTATTGATTCTACTAAATGTTATCACTTTCATGTGAATGTCATAAGTTCAATGGGACTGTAAAGTATAGCATTTAGTAAATATTATCTCTTTCTAAAGAGTATTAACATTTTCTGGAATATGTTAGTTTCTATAGAAAACCATCAATTTCTATTGAATGTTATTAGTTTTCCGTGAATGATATTTTTTTTCCTTCTTTAATGTAAATAATATTTCCATTTTCTTTAATACAAGTAAAGGCAACCAGTTTCTTGTGAATTATAAATTTCTGCATAATGCTAATAGTTTCTTTTGAATGCTATTATTTTCTAGTGAATGTTAAAAAATTTCTAAAAAATGTTACAAGATCCCTTAGGGCAACATCTAGTTGCAGTCTAATAAAGTACTTTCGAAAATAATTGTATTTATTGTATGTTATACTATAATATAGAACTCTTTGTGATAAAAACATACGACTTACTATCTTGTTAACGTATGTAAGTTATTCTCTAGACGTTATAGAATATGTTATTAATTAAGAAATTTATATAATTTTCACAAATAAACACTTGTGTATAACCACCATGTTGGAAAATTTTAATAAGTGTAAATTTTGACTAACATATTATTTAGCTTTCATATGAAAATTTTCCACTTGATCATTTTATATTTTTGTTCGAACCCTTAAAGAAAGATACATTTGTTAACACCAGCATAAAACATTCATTCTACACATTATTATCGACTCGATATTTATGTTTAAACATAAATTTTAGATTTTCAAAAAACAATTTACAAAATGAACAAACTCTATTACATTGATACTTTTTGAAACTTTTCTCTACACTACACACTCTACTCATATTTATTCATATCACTTTCTATATCTTAGATCTATATATTTATATAACAAATTAAAGAAGCAATTGCAATTTTGAAAAATTTCAAGTAAATTTGTATGCAAATTACAGTTAAAAGATAAGAAATATGTTTAAAGATAAAATTGATAAGATACATACTATTTAGCAGTAAAATGTAATTGCATTAGTTAATTTGGAAAAATATAAACATATACACACACATGTATAAACATAAATTTTCAGTTAGTTTTGGTATGTGATGAGTTCTTAAGTATTCTGTAGAATGTTTTTGAAAGTTAGTCAAGGATATTACTTTATATGCTTACATAACTTAAGTCTATGGGCTATATTGTTTCTGGGAAATGTTGGTAACATGTGTAAAATTATAATTTTATTTGTAATTTGATAGATAGAAATTGTTTTGTAAGAAAAACACATAAGCTTAGTAATTTAAGAAAATATTGAGAATTTACAATTGTTCAATCAAATTAAATTTTTAAAGACATCTATACAAAAATTTAAGAATTGGATATATAGAGACTAGGCTGATATTACACATCCGAAATACTTAGTCTAGTTCAGTTCAAGTTCAGTTCTAGTTCAGTTCTAGTTCAGTTCTAGTTCAGTTCTAGTTTAGTTCTAGTTCAGTTCTAGTTCAGTTCTAGTTCAGTTCTAGTTCA
>NC_060951.1:32777276-32779187 GCF_022045245.1 Lucilia cuprina | reverse complement strand
CTAGTTCAGTTCTAGTTCAGTTCTAGTTCAGTTCTAGTTCAGTTCTAGTTCAGTTCTAGTTCAGTTCTAGTTCAGTTGTAGTTTAGTTCTAGTTCAGTTCTAGTTCAGGTCTAGTTCAGTTTAATTTTAACACAACGTTCTAACAGCTTATAGCTTATTTCATGTTAATTAAGTTCTACTCCAAAAAATTAACCCAAAAAAAAAACTAAAAGTTCAAATCGCTCCAATAAGATCTAATTATCCATATTTTATGCTTAGGCTAATGAATTTATATTTTTTTGTAATGAGCATAAACATTTTCATTATTTTAGCTTCTTTAAAATGTTGATTTCAACTATGAGTGAGTGATCCAATATTTTTTTAATTATTTACATATGTCACTATATAAACAATTAAACTTGTGGGAGTGTTTTCATTACAATAATAAATTTCCTTTACTATGAACATTTTCACTACCATATTACTCACTTTTGTGTGTTTGTTTTCTTAAGTCTTTTTAATGAAGTAGTAGTTCTAAAAATTTTATGATTAGAAAATTTATCGAAAATTATCTATAAATCGAGAATTTATCTAATATTTTATATAAATATAGAATTTAATAAAAACATATAATAAAAAGAAAATTTGTCAAAAATATTCAATAAATAATTAATTAAAAAAACTATAAATCGAGAGTTTATCGGGAATTATGACATTATTAATTTATTAAGAGCAAAAGGGCTTCAAATTATTCGTCACGATCCAATTAATTGTCTGTATCTATATGTTTCAAACGTATTTTTTTTTACTTATTACAACATTTCAAAACAAAATAAATTTAAATTTAATCATCACACAAACTTAATCATCAGTAATAATTTTAACGTCATTTTAAACTTTAAGCTGCAACATCAGCAGCAGCAGCTAGATAAATGATCATAATCTTAAAAAATAAACTAAGCGTCATATTATAGTGATCATATCATTTGATCGAGAAAAAACAAATTAACAGCAACAACAAACAATATTAATTGATAATATAACAACTACAAAAACAATTAATGTATCATAATGCAATTTGTATTTTAAATATTAACGACAAATAACACACACCATCATTGAAAAATGTTAAATGTTCTACATACACAACAACAGCTGATCCCTCCATTAATTCATACATTAGTATGAGTATTTACAAAATAAAACACTCATTCACCATTGAACTCTCGGTACCACTACCCCTCTCTCTAGTCACTAGTGGCTTAAAAATCGAGACATCATCAATTAAAACAGTGATCATTATTGTTTGTTGCATGTTTACCTACCAAATTCTCTTACCGTTTAAACGTGTTTTCTGATATTGGTATGCGTGTGAAATTGTTGTACAAATTATAAACAAAAATTATCAACAATATTGCCCGTGGTCGTCGGTTGTAGTACAATTATTTTAACGTAACGTACACGGGGTTTATTTGTTTTTAAACTGTTAATAGTTGTTGTTAAATGACTCAATTTCATGCTTGATATTTTATTTTCTGTTGTGAATACCACTTGGACATAGTCTCAAATTATTATATTGTAGCTGGCTGGAGTTGTTTCATGTTTTAAGTCGTACTGATATGGTGACAATTTCTTTTAAATTAAATAATGAAATGTTTTTGTTTTTTATACAAATTAACGACTAAGCTCAAAATTTTATATATTATAGAAAGGGTTGTTAACTTTAAATACTACTGGAGAGAGGGGAATTTTTAAAAAGTGCGAATTTTTGAATTCTTTGAAAAATTATCTACGTTTTTTATTTTGTCAATTTATGCATAATTTTATTCTTGGAAATGTCCCGATATTTTGTTTAAAATAAAGAATTGAATTATTTTGGATTATGGAATATTAACAGTGTTTTCTGCATATTAATACTGTCCTATTGTGTTA
>NC_060951.1:32768349-32777176 GCF_022045245.1 Lucilia cuprina | reverse complement strand
AACAGACAACATTTCTATAGAAAAGTTGTTGGTCTAACAGACAACATTTCTATAGAAAAGTTGTTGGTCTAACAGACAACATTTCTATAGAAAAGTTGTTGGTCTAACTAATAACAATTCAGTGTAAAATTTGTTGGTCAGAAAACATTTATATAGAAATGTTGTTAGTCTAACAGACAACATTCCTATAGAAAAGTTATTGGTCTTAAAGATCATATTAAAGATCACTTTACGAAAGTTTTTGGTCTTATAGACAACATTTTTATAGAAAAATTGTTGATCTAACAGTCATAGTTTATAAACTATCTTTCTTTTATTTTTTTAAATTACAAAATTAAATGTTTATTTTTCTTTTTCTTTTCAGGTAAGTCCTATAATTTTTTAAGTACCTGTTTTATCACTTTATTAAGTTGTAAGTACAATAAAGCATCTTTCAAATTATGACAATTATTATTAACACCTATGAATTTTTTAATTTTTTCTCTTCTTCAACTTTCTTCATTTCTTTTGGAAATCTCATAAAAGTTATAAGTTTCCTTCCTTTACATTGTAGTCCTTTTTGCGGCAAAATAAGTATTTTGTTTTCACTTACAGCAAAGTGTAAAGTTTTGCTTGTGTTTTCCTCTTAAACACTATTAAAAATCAATGATGACAACTTAAGCAGTTGTTGTATATCCTTATTATCCTTTGAAAAAATTCATACACTCTTCGGTGGGGAGTTTGTGTCAGTGTTTATAGAACTTTCCCCCAGTGTTTTTTTTCTTGTTGCTGTTTTAAAAAACAACAAAAGATTGTTTATGTGAGGAAAAACATTGAAAATCTATAAGAAAAACACTATCACAATATACAATAAACTTTGTGCTTTAACTTGTTTAAAGTATGTTGAAAATAAATGTTTGTATTTGTATGTATAAAAGTGTTATATCGTAAATTGCATTGTATCTAATATTAGTTCAACTAACTGTCTTGACAGTTTTGTGTTTAACTTATAAAATTTCATACAAAACAGACTTCTTCGTGCCTTTCCTAGTTATTTTCTTTAGCTGCTTAAACAAACAAAATGTCCAAAACTATTGGTATTGGATGGATTCCATGGCAATAGTAGTTGTAGTAGCCGCAGTTTCTAAGAAGGAGTTTTTGTACATCGTAATTGCTTGTACTAAAAAATAACGCAACCGGCCACATAATAGAATTGTCTTGTTTGTTAGCCAAGCAACATTTCTATAGAAATGTTGTCTGTTAGACAAGCAACTTTTCTATAGAAATGTTGTCTGTTAGACAAGCAACTTTTCTATAGAAATGTTGTCTGTTAGACAAGCAACTTTTCAATAGAAATGTTGTCTGTTAGACAAGCAACTTTTCTATAGAAATGTTGTCTGTTAGACAAGCAACTTTTCTATAGAAATGTTGTCTGTTAGACAAGCAACTTTTCTATAGAAATGTTGTCTGTTAGACAAGCAACTTTTCTATAGAAATGTTGTCTGTTAGACAAGCAACTTTTCTATAGAAATGTTGTCTGTTAGACAAGCAACTTTTCTATAGAAATGTTGTCTGTTAGACAAGCAACTTTTCTATAGAAATGTTGTCTTTTAGACAAGCAACTTTTTTATAGTCTATGTCAGTTAGACAAGCAACTTTTCTATAGAAATGTTGTCTGTTAGAAATGTTTTCTGTTAGACAAGCAACTTTTCCATAGAAATTTTGTCTGTTTGACAAGCAACTTTTCTATAGAAATGTTGTCTGTTTGACAAGCAACTTTTCCATAGAAATTTTGTCTGTTTGACAAGCAACTTTTCTATAGAAATGTTGTCTGTAAGACAAGCAACTTCTGTATAGTAATGTTGCCTGTTAGACAAGCAACTTCTGTATAGAAATTTTGTCTGTTAGAGAAACGATTTTTCTTAGAAATGTTGTCTAAAATACAAGCAACTTTTCTTAAAAAGTTTTCTGTTAGACAAGCAACTTTTCTATAGAAATGTTGTCTGTTAGACAAGCAACTTTTCTAAAATGTGGTGTCTGTAGGACAAACAGTTTTTCCATACAAATGTTGTCTGTTAGTCAAGCAACTTTTCTATAGAAATTTTGACTGTTAGTCAAGCAAATTCTAGTAAAAAGGTTGCCTGTTAAAGACAATGTTGGTCATTTGCTATTTTTAAACTGTTTGTACAAACAAAAGTGTTAAATTTCGCGCTTAAATTGTACATATGATTGTCTCTAAATATTTTCTATAGTACGGATGTTATTATTCATTTTCAAACTCTCTCCCTAACCTCTTATATCCTTAAAACCTTTTAAACACTCCTAGTTTTCAGCTGAATATAGAAGAAAATAATAATGAAAAACTTTATTTTTCAAGAAATGTTTTCTTTATTGATTGTTTAACAATTGTCACAGACACATTTGTACATTTGTGTGTCTTTCGGGGTGCATCCTTTTGAAATGATGTGTGTGTGTTTGTATGTGTGGCTCAGTAAACAACAATGACGACGATGACGCTTACTAAGACGACAAAGAGTATAAAATTGCAATTGTATTTCAGAACATTGTAAAATTGTAGAAGTTTTGTTGTAAAACTTATTACAGACATCTTTATTTTTAATCATATTGTTACTTAAGTGCATTACAATGCAGCAGCAACAACACACATTTATTCATTGCTATAGTTATAGTTATTCCTTTTATGCCACTAGAGTTTTGTTTTGACAGTGATGTATGATGATGTTTTTTTTAGAAAAAAATGAGAAATTTTAAAAGCTGTTTTAATAAAGGGTGAATTTTTTTTAAAGTCATAAAGAAAATAACTGAAAATATTTACTTGAAAGAATAGTTGATGGAATTTAATTGGTAAAAATGTTAAAGTTGAGTTTTTGTTTAATTAGGATTTTAAATTTAGTTTAAAACTTAATGTATCTTACATGAAAATTAGGGTAGCAATAGCTGATATTTCTTTTAGCACACTTTTAAGAAAATACCTTTTCGAAATTAAAGTTGAAGAACTACTTGTTTACTTTTTCATTCACTACAAAGTGTCACATGGGTGCTGGCACTTAGTTAATAATAATTATTTGAGATGGACGTAAATTTAATAAAGTTGTTATATAAAAATTACTATATAAAACTTTCTTGTTTTAAATAAGAAAAGTTCCTTGTCTAAAAGTCAACAATTCTATGGAAATGTTGCTTGTCTGAAAAACAACATTTCTATAGAAAAGTTGGTTGTATAACAGACAACATTTCTATAGAAAAGTTGCTTGTCTGAAAGGCAACATTTCTATAGAAAAGTTGCTTGTCTGAAAGGCAACATTTCTATAGAAAAGTTGCTTGTCTGAAAGGCAACATTTCTATAGAAAAGTTGCTTGTCTGAAAGGCAACATTTCTATAGAAAAGTTGCTTGTCTGAAAGGCAACATTTCTATAGAAAAGTTGCTTGTCTGAAAGGCAACATTTCTATAGAAAAGTTTCTTGTTTAAAATGCAACATTTCTATAGAAAAGTTTCTTGTCTGAAAGGCAACATTTCCATAAAAAATTGCTTTTAAACATGTTAAACTTTATGTTTATTTCTCATAAACAAATTATGTATTTTATATTCTGACATTTATTACTATATTTAAAATTATTCTTTAGGGATGCAACATAATTGCAGCATAATTAAGAGAAAAGCAATTCATTAAACTTCAAAATATTGTCCAGTACATGAATAAGCAGTATTTCGAAAAATACTTCACGTATTTTGTTTTTATTCAATTCATTTGAATTGCAAACAACAAGTTAGAAAACTAAAGTAAAAGTTTTCATTACGACTAAACAATTCCATGAAAACTTTTTAATAAATAAACTAAGTACTTCTAAATACCTCTAGTGCAGTGGAAAAATGCCCTTTAAACTTTTTGCAAAAACAACAAAAATACACTCAGAAAAAAAAGAAACAACAACAGAAATTTAATTTAAAAAAGTTTATTTATTATTAACAAATTTCACAAGGGACTATAGCTCAATAAAAATCCTTTAAATATAATACAAATAATAAACCCAAAATGTATAAGTGTCTAAGTAAAGTTTTTAAAGCTGATTACACAAAACTCGTAACATTTTGCATAAAATTTGTATTTCAAAAAAAAAAAACTTCTAATTGATTTTATTTTTTTTGTTAACTTTTTTGTTCATTTCCATTCATTCTCCTGAAATAAATATTTGAATTAAAAACAAAAAAGTTTTTATTGTTTTTCGTAATACTAAAACAAAAAAAGTAATTTCATTTGTCATTTAAGTATGTCTAAATACTACTATTCTATCCTAAAAGTCTATGAGTAATTATGCAAAAACAAAGGATAAAACTAAAACCGGAAGTGTTTTACAATAAAGCGGAGTCGTTAGACATAAAAGTGAAGAGCGAGAGAGGGATCGTTAGTCTAACCATATGTACAACGGAAATCCTTTAATTTTTTGCAACTTTCACACAGACACTAGTATAAACCCCTTATTTGTTTTCAATAGCAAAGGACTGACTAAGAGGAAGGATAACTGAGAGCACTAAGATATTTCAAACATATAACATTTCTATAGATAAGTTGCTTTTATAACAGACAACATAACCATAAAAAAGTGTCTAACAGACAACATTTCTATAGAAAAGTTGCTTGTCTAACAGACAACATTTCTATAGAAAAGTTGCTTGTCTAACAGACAACATTTCTATAGAAAAGTTGCTTGTCTAACAGACAACATTTCTATAGAAAAGTTGCTTGTCTAACAGACAACATTTCTATAGAAAAGTTGCTTGTCTAACAGACAACATTTCTATAGAAAAGTTGCTTGTCTAACAGACAACATTTCTATAGAAAAGTTGCTTGTCTAACAGACAACATTTCTATAGAAAAGTCTGCTTGTCTATAGTCTAGTCTATAGTCTAGTCTATAGTCTAGTCTATAGTCTAGTCTATAGTCTAGTCTATAGTCTAGTCTATAGTCTAGTCTATAGTCTAGTCTAGTCTTTTGTACAGTCTAGTGTGTAATGAAGTATATAGTGTTGTCGATAGTCTAGTCTAAAGTCTGTTCTATAGTCTAGTTTCTAGTCTAGTCTATATTCTATCTATAGTCTCCTCAAAAACATATTAAATCTAGAAAATGTAGATTTCACTGTTCCCTCTCCTTTAATATGACACCTTCTCTCTCGCTTTGCAAGACACTCTTACACATATGAGTAAATTTATTGCGACATACGACCGCAAAAATCAAAAAGTTTCACATTTCTAACAAAAACGCATATAAAACAAAATAAACGTCGTCAAAAGTTTTGCTGTAATACAAGGGAAAAAAACGCTCACCAATACTAAAATACACACAAATGCTGGCTTGCACTATAGCACGCATACTTTATTGTTTTATGATAAAGAAGTGGTTCGTTCGTGCAAGCAATAGGGGAGCTGTATATGAATCTGTGTATGTATGGTTGTGTGTGTTTGTATAAAATAAAACTTTGTTATTTGACCATTTACCCCCCGAACATGGTTTCATACTTTAACAAACTCGAGGTTAATAAAATAAAGTTGTTCCTGGAATATACAACAATAGCAACAAAAACATCAAATCGACAACGGCAACAAAAAAAAAAGAACGCAGTGGTGAGAATTTTATGGCTTTATTTTCATTGTATGTGTTTGTTTTTGCCCTATTTTTTCTCTTTATGTGTGTATGTCCTGCTTACTTTATATGTACGTGTGTTTCTTTTTTTTAGTCCTTTAAGCTCTCTCATAATGTAAAAGTTATGTTTTATGATTTTCTACTTTATGTTTGTGTGGGGTTTCTTCGCAAAAAAGTTTTGGTTAGAAAAAAAGAAAACTTTTCTTCTTTTTTTAATTTTTTCATAAATTAAATATGAGTTTTAGTCTCCTTTTTAATCTTATGGCTTAAATTCAATTTTATTTAATTTAATACTTTTCTTAGTGGCTGCTAAAAAAAAAGAAATGCCCACAAAAACCATATTAAAATGCTTTGATTACATTTCCTAGAAAAACAATTTTTTTATGTAAATAATTAGTTATTGTAGAGTTTGACCTAGAATATTCTTGGAAACATAAATCATGAAAAAAGAAAAAAATAAATAGTATATTTTTTAATTTTTCAAAATGAGATAATTTAATATTAAATATGAGGATTTTTTTAAAGAACTACGATAAAAAATATTTGTTGAGAAAAATTGTTAATAATAATTCAACAAGGAAAATATTTTTCTTAAAATTTGCCATGAAAATATCATCTTACATATCTAGAAGATAACATTTCAATAAAGTAGTTGTTTGTTTCAAAAGTTGATTGTCTCAAATACAACATTTCTATGTTATACAAGGGGTAGACACGTTGCTTGTCTAGAAGACAACATTTCTATAGAAAAGTTGCTTGTCTAACAGACAACATTTCTATAGAATTTTCTATAGAAATGTTGTCTGTTAGACAAGCAACTTTTCTATAGAAATGTTGTCTTCTAGACAAGCAACGTGTCTACCCCTTGTATAACATAGAAATGTTGTATTTGAGTCTAACAGACAACATTTCTATAGAAAAGTTGCTTGTCTAACAGACATTTCTATAGAAAAGTTGCTTGTCTAACAGACAACATTTCTATAGAAAAGTTGCTTGTCTAACAGACAACATTTCTATAGAAAAGTTGCTTGTCTAACAGACAACATTTCTATAGAAAAGTTGCTTGTCTAACAGACAACATTTCTATAGAAAAGTTGCTTGTCTAACAGACAACATTTCTATAGAAAAGTTGCTTGTCTAACAGACAACATTTCTATAGAAAAGTTGCTTGTCTAACAGACAACATTTCTATAGAAAAGTTGCTTGTCTAACAGACAACATTTCTATAGAAAAGTTCCTCATCTAAAAGACAACATTTCTAATGAAAAGTTGCTTGTCTAGCAGACATTATTTCTATTATTATTTTTTTATTTGCTTTATTTTTTCACAGTATTCATTTATTTTCCTATTTTTATTTTAATTTCAAATCAATTTGCAATTTAATTACATTTTCATGTTATTTAGATAATTTTTAACTTTTTGTCATTTGTTTTCAGCAACTTTGTCGTCCCAGAAAAAAAAAAACCACTTGAAAGTTGATTAAAAATTTTTTACTAATTTTGCTTTGTTGTATTGGTTCGAGTTCAATATTAATACTGTTTTGCGGTATTTGTAGTAAAACAAGAATGGAAAAAACATTTTGTGTTAATTTATTTTCTTGCTTTTTTTGCTGTGGCTTTAATTTTTTTTTTTTTGATATAAACAAGTTTGCAAAAAAAATCTAACTTGATTTATCAAAATATTCATTTAATTGATGACCTTAAGCTACTTAAGTACATATAAGTATATTTTTTGGTAATTTTTATATATGTATATAAAAACCATTTTCTTTGGCTGACAAATTCAAAAAGATCTCTGACCAAGAAACGTCTACAGCTTTTGACAATTGCCTGGGAATTTGTTACAGACAGAGTCAGAGATGAAGAGTGAGAGAGAGAGAGTGAAGAAAAAAATAATAACAAACAACACGTTACTTTACGTGCCATAAATAATGTCTTTATGTTTCATAAATATAATCTTTCAACATTATAGGAATATGAATGAATTTGAACCACAAACAGACACCAAATTGTAGTGTCATTTTTTGTAATCTTCTTATTAGATTAATTCATTATATTTTCAGATGATTTCATGTTGTTCTGCTCTTTTTCAGTTTTCCTCTATTTATTTTTCTAATACAGACACTATTTATGAGCCAAATCACGTTTTGAAATGAATGAAACATTGATTGTGTTGAAGGAATATGATCATGAGGTTTTTGACACGAACTTAGGGAAAATGTTTTTTTTTTTTTTTTTTTGCAAAGCACTTATATAAATTATAGTTATTTTAATGTTTATTTTTCTCTTAAATACACTATATTTTTCATTATAAGCTTAATTTAAATATTATTTTCATAACATTCTCTAAAGTTTGCTTTAGTCATCTTTTGTTTGTTCAGTTATCATTTTCTTTAAGCTTTTCAAAAAATGCAATATTCTCTATTTAAAAGCCACAAACTAATATAATTCTATATTTTGTTTCTAACAAAACTAATTTTGATTATTTTTTTTCATTTATTCTTTATTTCTATTTTTATTTTCATGAACTAAATTATTGCAAATTCCTTGAAAATTCAATATGCATGTATGTGTATTGGTTATTATTTTACCATCAATTTTTTTGTGTTTATTTTTCTTGCCTTTTTAGAAATTTTCTATTGTTTTTTAAGCCGAGTGTGTGTGCTCTTTTTTATTTTGTATTTTCTGGCAATTTTTTTTCTTGAAAAACAAATAATGCATTTCATGTCATGTTTTGTTTCATTATAGATTCCAAACGCTTGTCTTAACTACATAGTAAACCAGAGATGCCAGGACTAAAATATTATAGATTTCTAAAGACATTTCTACAGAAAAGCAACTTAACTAAAAGACATATTTTCTATAGAAAAATGATCTGTCCCACAGACAACATTTCTATAGAAAAGTTGCTTGTCTACAAGACAACATTTCTATAGAAAAGTGGCTTGTCTACAAGACAACATTTCTATAGAAAAGTTGCTTGTCTACAAGACAACATTTCTATAGAAAAGTTGCTTGTCTACAAGACAACATTTCTATAGAAAAGTTGCTTGTCTACAAAACAACATTTCTATAGAAAAGTTGCTTGTCTACAAGACAACATTTCTATAGAAAAGTTGCTTGTCTACAAGACAACATTTCTATAAAAAAATTTGCTTGTCTACAAGACAACATTTCTATAGAAAAGTT
>NC_060951.1:32761650-32768249 GCF_022045245.1 Lucilia cuprina | reverse complement strand
CAAGCAACTTTTCTATAGAAATGTTGCCTTTTTAACAAGCAACTTTTCTATAGAAATGTTGCCTTTTTAACAAGCAACTTTTCTATAGAAATGTTGCCTTTTTAACAAGCAACTTTTCTATAGAAATGTTGCCTTTTTAACAAGCAACTTTTCTATAGAAATGTTGCGTTTTTAACCAGCAACTTTTCTATAGAAATGTTGCGTTTTTAACCAGCAACTTTTCTATAGAAATGTTGCGTTTTTAACCAGCAACTTTTCTATAGAAATGTTGCGTTTTTAACAAGCAACTTTTCTATAGAAATGTTGCCTTTTTAACAAGCAACTTTTCTATAGAAATGTTGCCTTTTTAACAAGCAACTTTTCTATAGAAATGTTGCCTTTTTAAAAAAACAAGTTCTCTAAAGAAATGATGCCTTCTTAACAAGCAACTTTTCTATAGAAATGTTGCCTTTCTAACAAGCAAAATTTCTATAGAATTATTGCCTTTTTAACAAGCAACTTTTCGATAGAATTATTGCCTTTTTAATAAGCAACATTTCTGTAGAAATGTTGCCTTTTTAGCAAGCAACTTTTCCATAGAAGTGTTGATTTCTTGACAAGTAAAGTTTCTGTAGAAAAATTTGCCTTTTCTGTAGAGTTGTTAATAGAAAATATTTTTCGTTTTACGAAAATAACTTTTATCCTCACCCAATATATGTATTACTAAAATGTACAATATTTAAACAAATGCTTTTGTTACTAAAATATATGTAAAGAACATTTTAAGGTTTTTTTGTGTGGGTTTTTTAAAATCATTTGAAATGCGTATGTATTTATATTTTACAAATACACAAACTGCTGCAATTTTAAAAGTCAAAGTGGAAAGAAAATATGAATTATAAAAAATGTTGAAGGAAAGAAGTTATTATTTTGCAATCAAAATATTTATCAAGTATGCTTATGTTTGCATTATGCCACCACCGGAGGTCCCGACTCAATTGGGTAATTGAAACGTTTCAGTTGCATGCAACGACAATAAGAAAAAAAACTAATAAAAATAAAATTTAAAATGAGAATAAAATAACTCAATAAAGCAGTGATGGGCAATTTTGTATTGTGCAAAATACACAATATTTGTTATAAGGGAAACTTAGCTCACTAGATCCCCATAACTGTTTCGAAATGCGTATATGAATCACAGCAATATTTGAGCTAAAATATTACGTGTAAACGTACGTTGAAGAACAAGTAAATACCGGGAGTAGTAGGGTTGGTTTGTGACATGGTTTGGGTGGCAAAATTTCCACTTGAGTTTATGTCATCATAAACCAATGAACACATCATTAAAATAAGCATTTCAATTGTGCAACAAACATGCATTCATACTCCTTTTCATCATTAACTAACATTACATTATCGTAAAAATGTCATTATATGCATAAGTGTGTTGCAATATATTTTATGTAAATGCAAAATTTGAAAAGGGTGTGAGAAACGGTTGCATAAAATCGAAATAAGTACATAACTCAAGTTGCAAGATACATATTTGTAAGTTGCAGTGAATACTTGTAATTCGCGCAATCATTCAAGCGTATGAAAACTTGGCCACTTAAGACTGATTAAATAAAATTTTGGTTTTTGGGGGGTGACAATACTTGAATTTAAGGACACAAAAAGAACATTAAGTGGCTGATTCATAAGTATTGATAAAACCTCAAGAGCTTAGCTAAATTTAAAGCAGACAGAAGAATTTCTGAAAAGTGTATTTACTGGGAAATAAATGTGCAAAATTTCCTAGAGACTTTAATTAAGTTTATATGAAATTACATATAAACAAAATTATTAGGTTGAGTATAATGAAATATTTTGGTTAATTTAAAGCGAACCCCACTACTACATATGAATATGTGCCTACATACATACATATGCATATGCATGTATATAATTGCTTTTTGAAAATTAAACTAAAGAAACACACCAATAATTAATTATAAATTGTTAATTAATGTAACAATTATTCTCTAATTATTTAAATCAATCAATTAATATACCTAAATGCACAAGTATTTGTGTTTAATATATGTATATATGTTTATATGTATTTATAAAATTAATTAAATTTAAATTTGTTATTTTTTAATAGCATTTTCATTTAGCTTTTAGGCACACACACTATTCATGCAAATTAATTAAAAACAACATTAATTTATAAAATTTATATGCATTTGGAAAATTTACTATTATTGAATTTTATTTATTTATCATATTTTTCAGTTTGCTTACAAATAAATAAAATATTCATTTAATTATTATAGCAAAAAAATAAAAACATAAATATTGTAAATTAATTATATTATTTGATTGATATATATTTTTTTACAGGATATATAATTTCAATATCAAATTAAATTTTCAAAATAAAAATTTTGTTTAAAAATATTTTCGTAAAAAAATAAAATATTTGGTTCATTAGAGAAAAAAGTTTACTTACTAAATTGTAGTTAAAGTTTAGACATGTATACATACCTGCAAGAAAAAAACAAAAAAATAATAAATAAAAGTTATAATTTGTTAACTAAATATAATTAATTACTCTTAAATTTGTATATTTATTTATAAAGATCTCATTATAGTTTGAAGTAATGGGTTCGATTACCACCTGAGTCTGAGGTAAAAAAGTGCACAACAGACCCCATACAGCATAATTCATTCTTTAACAGGAAAATTATTAAGATTGTTGAAAGACAACCTTATTAGAAATGAACTAGAACTGAACTAGGAATAGAACATAACTAGAACTGAACTAAACTAGAACTGAACTAGAACTAAACTAGAACCGAACTGGAACCGAACTAGAACTGAACTAGAACCGAACTAGAACTGCACTAGAACTGAACTAGAACTGAACTAGAAATAAACTAGAACTGTACTAGAACTAAACTAGAACTAAACTAGAACTGAACTAAAACTGAACTAGAACTGAACTAGAACTGAACTAGAACTGAACTAGAACTGAACTAGAACTGAACTAGAACTGAACTAGAACTGAACTAGAACTGAACTAGAACTAGAACTGAACTAGAACTGAACTAGAACTGAACTAGAACTGAACTAGAACTGTACTAGAACTGAAATAGAACGGAACTAGAACTGAACTAGAACAATCAAGATGTCAACTAGAACTAGATTACATCTAAACTAGAATTGAACTAAAGCTATGTATGTTCCTGCCACTTACGTATGTTTAAACGGAATATTTCTATTGTATGTAATTGTTACATGAATAAAAATAATATAATATTTATAAACTCTCAATGTCTATTTATATACATATGTATATACTTACATATATACTCCGGATACTTAAATCAATATGTTACACTTATTTTTTATTTAAGGCACAATACCCAAATACACTAACCTGGCCTAGACACATATTGCAAAAAAATAATGTAAATACAGTACATAAATTGTTACAACAAAATAATCCTTAAGGCAGAAATCAATGTTGTTTATAAATAATAAAATATGAACATTTATATTATTTATAGAATAGAAAGTACAATAGCAATTGAACACATGTGTTTACTAATAGCCCAGTAGTATGGTAGGAACTAGAACATTAACCAACAATATAAAAGAAACTGGTTACCACATAAACTACTTGTAGGCCCTTAAGTTGCAAATTGAAGAAACCATTTAGCTAATTGTTAATTAAATTTCTAGGAAATTTGGTTAGTAAAATGAATGATTATATTTCCTCTTTTGTTTAAATCTGCAGGGCTGTAAAAGCTTACATTTACAACCATATAAATATTATAAATTGAGATCAGGAAATGTTTTAATTCAATTAATTTCATTGAGAGAAAAATTGCAATAAAACACGAACAAGGGAGTAGAATATATAATAAAATGTATACATAAAAAATTGTAACAAAATCATTAAAATAAAATACAATTTTAAAGTCAATTAAATGAAATTGCAGAAAAATAATTTGTATGTTCTATGTGTAAAGAATACATGAATTGTAAAGATGTTATTGGTTGAATAAGTGTGCGGGGAAACGATATGTTTAAACTGTATACATACACCACAGCAAACAGTAATGAATTCGAAACGACATTGTATTTGTATGGCCAGACAACAACGATTCTAAAGAGCACTACTTAATATAAGAACTAATAAGTGTCATTTGATATGTAGATAATTGGATTTTTAATCTGCTGAATTTGTCCAGATTTATTTCTAAAATTTATTAATAATATTTATAAAAAATATTATATAAAATCTGATAAAATTCTGCTTGATCATATCATAAAGTTTCCAAATTATTTTAAAATCATCATCCCGCTAAAAGTTCTTAACAGACATTACCTGCTGTAGCGTTCTCTCAATAATGTTGTAACAACATTTAAAATGAAATGTAAGACAAAAGTAGAATGTGGCGTGTGAATTAAAGGTAAATACCACGTAATATCATATAATTACCTTTTGACAATTGATTTATAGACGTATTTTCTTAAAGTGATATAAATACGCCGCCACACTGTTACAAATATTTATTCGCAACGAAACGAATTGTCTTTGTGTATGTGTGAGTCATTAGGTGTGAGTGCACGTATACGTGTTAGACAGGATGTTCTTTAAGCGCAAATGTGTTTGTATATAAGGATAAACAAGTGCAAGTGTGTTTATTATATTAACACGAAGTACAAATACACACAAATATATTGGTTGCATAAACACATAAACATACATATATATTAGTTAATAATACTAGGGTTTATTGCAAAGAGGGTGAACTGAAAAAGGTTTTTCTAATGTAATTAAAAGCTTTTCAATTTTCTTTCTATAGTTCAGTTCTATTTCAGTTCTAGTTCAGTTCTAGTTCAGTTCTAGTTCAGTTCTAGTTCAGTTCTAGTTCAGTTCTAGTTCAGTTCTAGTTCAGTTCTAGTTCAGTTCTAGTTCAGTTCTAGTTCAGTTCTAGTTCAGTTCTAGTTCAGTTCTAGTTCAGTTCTAGTTCAGTTCTAGTTCAGTTCTAGTTCAGTTCTAGTTCAGTTCTAGTTCAGTTCTAGTTCAGTTCTAGTTCAGTTCTAGTTGAGTTTAATTCAGACCAACTCTAGTTCAATTCGAATTCAATTCATAACTATGTCCTTAGCTATAGTCGAGGCTTATTAATTTGATTATAGTTTAGTCTTAAAAGAATTTTCATTTCCTCCTCGTTCTAATGCAAGCATTTGTATTGTCTTTATATTTATTTGTACATTTATATTTGTTTGCACCTTAATGGATATTTATTTTGAGACAAAGATAGAAACGTGAGTCATAAAAGACAACAAAATAAAGATATAATGGAATATATTTTCTTTTTTCGTCTCATTCCTCTATTTCTAATCTCTAAAACATTATACTCTAATACCAAAAGTACATACACAAACTCACGTACTCAACAAAGAGCAATACAAGTAGACATCGACAAACAGGATATGAATGTCCTTAGTTTAATATGAATTCTCTATACTAAATTTTATAAATACTGCTGCACATATTAATGTACTTCTGAGCCAATTTTCCAGTGCTCAAAAGTGTTTTTCATTCTTTAATATATATAAATTTATTGGATTTTAAAATCATGATCCCAAAGGACAAAAGAAATTGCATTTATTTGCAATTTTGCACTTAATACACTTTTGTAAATAAAAAAAAAAACTAAATCAAAATCATCATTAATTCATTCATTTGTACTTTGTAGTGGTTTAAACAACTAACACACAACAAGCAAGAATAAAATGACAAAAGTCCTTATAAAGTTGTTTCTAATCCACTTTTGTGCTGTTGTATGTGTTGGGTGTTGTATTAGAAAACTGTATTGTTTTTTAGTATTTTACACAGGAAGTAAGCGTTATGTGTAAATTTATAATATGCGGGTCCATAGAGTGAGTATTAGTAAATAAAAAGTCGTAGTAGATTAATGAAATGCTATTGCAGAGTTTAAGGTATAAACAAAAACAATGAAATATTACGGTATTTCCAACACATTTGAATGTATTATAACAGCAGTTAAATTAAAAAAATCTTAATTATTTCTGTTCTAGTTTTTGTAAAACTAAAATCTTAAAAAAATCTCTCGTATAAAATATTCTATTTGAAAACTTTCCCTAAAATAAATCTTAGTTTTCAGAAATAGACTTAAATACTTCTGCTCCTCATCCTCACCAAAAAACTTATTTATGACTTTTGACCCAAAATAGTTGGACAAACAAAAGTTCTCTATGACTTCTTTTTTTATCAAAATTATACAATAATAAAACGAATATATAAATAAGTCAATGTCATTTAGATTAAAAACTAAACAAAACTTAGAAAATACCAACAATAAAAATAATACAACAATATATTAATAAATTAAAATGTATAAATAACAACTAAGGGCGTCCCAAACAAAAAGAATTAATATACTGTCAAATCTAGTCTATAGTCTAGTCTTAAATCCTGTCTATAGTGTAGTCTCTAGTCTAGTCTATAGCCTAGTCTATAGTCTAGTCTATAGTCTAGTCTATAGTCTAGTCTATAGCCTAGTCTATAGTCTAGTCTATAGTCTAGTCTATAGCCTAGTCTA
>NC_060951.1:32754662-32761550 GCF_022045245.1 Lucilia cuprina | reverse complement strand
GTTGCTTGTTAAAAAGGCAACATTTCTATAGAAAAGTTGCTTGTTAAAAAGGCAACATTTCTATAGAAAAGTTGCTTGTGAAAAAGGCAACATTTCTATAGAAAAGTTTCTTGTGAAGAAGGTAACATTTCTATAGAAAAGTTGCTTGTGAAAAAGGCAACATTTCTATAGAAAAGTTGCTTGTGAAAAAGGCAACATTTCTATAGAAAATTTGCTTGTGAAAAAGGCAACATTTCTATAGAAAAGTTGCTTGTCTGAAAAGCAATATTTCTATAGAAAAGTTGTTTTATCTAAAAAGCAATATTTCTATAGAAAAGTTGTTTTATCTAAAAAGCAATATTTCTATTGAAAAGTTTCCTGTAAGAAAGGGGATTGTTTTCTATAGAAAGCAGATGTAGAAACTTTGCTTGTCTAAAAGGCATTATTCAAAAATTGTTTTTCCAAACCATTATTTTAAATACTTGCAACTGTTGATGGTTGCTGTTGTTTTCACTGCTGCAGCTGCCACAAAGTCATATACATTTAAATTATGCATAAGTTTAACACAGTGTTTAAACATGCATGTCCTTAAGGTTTTATTACTCTTGCCTGAGGATGCTTGTGTATGCACCTTTTTGCACTTGCATTTATATTTGCATACAACATTTTGTGTTTTTGTAAACATTTAAAAGTGTATTTTCTGATTTGTTTACATAATGGTTTGTGTATGTGTTTGAATTTATGAATAAAGATTAATTTAATAATTGAAGTAACATGCATAAATTTGCCATAATGCACACACGATTTTTGTGGTATAATTTTTGTGCGTCGTTTTATGAAATTTCATATTCACTGAATATGAAAAGAGTTTTTAAAGGTGGTTTTGGGAGGGTAATTATTAAATGTAGGGTTCTCTCTGGAGTGATAGAACTTTTAAGCTAATTGTTATTGAGGTGGAAATGTAAATGTTGAAATATAAATTAAAATTTATAATTTTCGACAGTTTATAGGTAATTGTTTCAGACATTAAATGTTGTTTTGTGTAACAGGAGTAAAAGAATTTCTCACTATTTTTTTTATATTTTAACAATATATTTTTTAATATGATCTTGACTGTAAAACCAATTAATCAAGTTCCTATTTTATTTCACTAGAATTTTTATAATGCATTTAAAAATTCACAACACGCGCTATACAATTCATGCTTTACTGGCCAACTATGCAAACATATTAAAAAACAATTATAAAAAATATATGTATAAAAACAACAAAAATTTTAATTAAGCCGCACACAATTTTAATTACTTTTGCACTTGACCGTGATCATCAATCAGTAGTGCAAACAATTACAAAGAATGTTGTTAAAAGAAATACTAAACACAAGAAAATCGTTAAGAAAACATAAAGTTTTTGTGAAAAAGAAATCTTAAAAAAAAATAAATTAGTAAAATAGCATGCCAGTTCATGCAACAATGATTCCAACTACAACAACTGACTCTTGGCTAAAATGCCAAAAGTCTTTGTTTTTATTTTGATTTTCTTTTTTTTTAACTCTCAAGGTTTATTATATCCACTCTTTTGTATGTGTGTGTTTTTAAATATACTCACATGTATAAACCATCAAGAAAAAAAAGAATGTGGAATAAAGTTATTTACTTTATTTACTTAAATATTGTAAATAAAAAGTTAAATTTCAAAAATTACCAAAGGGCTAAAAGGAAATAAACTCTAACAACACTTTTACACACACATCTATTACCACTTTTTCATACACAAAACAATGAAAACTTACTTCCGCCTTAAGCATTGTTTATATTTCATGTCCAAAATAAGAATAACAGGGAAAAAACATGAGTCACAGCGCCTTTCACCTCTTTTTAAGTTTTTTTTTAGGAAAATTTAAAGAGAAAAATATTAATTTTGCAATATTTCCTTTTGTACAAAAATTTGCAAATCGAAAAGGCAAAATTTGTAAAGGAAAGTTCAAAAAGGCAACACTTGTATAGAAAAGATAAAAGGCCACATTTCTATAGAAGGTTGCTTGTCTTAAAGGCAAAATTTCTATAAAAAAGTTGCTGGTGTAAAAAGCAACATATATGTAGAACAAACGGGAACCAACTCCCCGGGAATTTGTTACTCAGAATAGGCTTGAACATTTCTATAGAAAAGTTGCTAGTCTGAAAGGCAACATTTCTATAAAAAGGTGCTTGTCCAAAAGACAACATTTCTATAGAAAAGTTGCTTATTAAAAGACAACAGTTGCTTATCTAAAAGACAACAGTAGCATGTCTAAAAGACAACATTTCTATGGAAAAGTTGCTTGTCTAAAAGACAACGTTTCTATAGAAAAGTTGCTTGTCTAAAAGGCAACATTTCTATAGAAGATTTGCTTGTCGAAAAGGCAACATTTCTATAGAAAAGTTGCTTGCCGAAAAGACAACATTTCTATAAAAAAGTTTCTTGTCTAAAAGGCAACATTTCTATATAAAAGTTACGTGTCTAACAGACAACATTTCTATAGAAAAGTTGCTTGTCTAACAGACAACATTTCTATAGAAAAGTTGCTTGTCTAACAGACAACATTTTTATAGAAAAGTTGCTTGTCTAACAGACAACATTTCTATAAAAAAGTTGCTTGTCTAAAAGACAACATTTCTATAAAAAAGTTGCTTGTCTAAAAGACAACATTTCTATTAAAAAGTTGCTTGTCTAAAAGACAACATTTCTATAAAAAGTTGCTTGTCCAAAAGACAACATTTCTATAGAAAAGTTGCTTGTCTAACAGACAACATTTCTATAGAAAAGTTGCTTGTCTAACAGACAACATTTCTATAGAAAAGTTGCTTGTCTAACAGACAACATTTCTATAGAAAAGTTGCTTGTCTAAAAGACAACATTTCTATAGAAAAGTTGCTTGTCTAAAAGACAACATTTCTATAGAAAAGTTGCTTGTCTAAAAGACAACATTTCTATAGAAAAGTTGCTTGTCTAAAAGACAACATTTCTATAGAAAAGTTGCTTGTCTAAAAGACAACATTTCTATAGAAAAGTTGCTTGTCTAAAAGACAACATTTCTATAGAAAAGTTGCTTGTCTAAAAGACAACATTTCTATAGAAAAGTTGCTTGTCTAAAAGACAACATTTCTATAGAAAAGTTGCTTGTCTAAAAGACAACATTTCTATAGAAAAGTTGCTTGTCTAAAAGACAACATTTCTATAGAAAAGTTGCTTGTCTAAAAGACAACATTTCTATAGAAAAGTTGCTTGTCTAAAAGACAACATTTCTATAGAAAAGTTGCTTGTCTAAAAGACAACATTTCTATAGAAAAGTTGCTTGTCTAAAAGACAACATTTCTATAGAAAAGTTGCTTGTCTAAAAGACAACATTTCTATAGAAAAGTTGCTTGTCTAAAAGACAACATTTCTATAGAAAAGTTGCTTGTCTAAAAGACAACATTTCTATAGAAAAGTTGCTTGTCTAAAAGACAACATTTCTATAGAAAAGTTGCTTGTCTAAAAGACAACATTTCTATAGAAAAGTTGCTTGTCTAAAAGACAACATTTCTATAGAAAAGTTGCCTGTCAAAAAGACAACATTTTTATAGAAATGTTGCTTGTCTAAAAGACAACATTTTTATTGAAAAGTTGTCTGTCTAAAAGACAACATTTTATAGGAAAGTTCTTTGTCTAAGAGACAACATTTCTTTAGGAAAGTTGCTTGTAAAGCAAGCCTATTTTCTATTTATTCTATTTTTTTCTCCTTTTAAACTTTAAATTCTTTAAATTATTTATTTCTTGGCATTTAAATTGTGCAAATATTTTTTCATCATTCCTGTTTGTGTTTATGCACATTACACAAATTGTAAAAATATTTTTTGATTACTTTGAAGACCCAGAAAAACAACAATGAAATTCTTTACAAATTGTCTCGCCTCTGAACAACTTTCACAAACAGGCAAACTAAATAAAAACAAACAAGCGAATTTGAGAGGACAACGCACCATAAATATGTCTAGAATGTTGTAAAATGCGTTGGCTCGTTGTAAAAACAATTGCAGCACAAACAATTCAAACAGCTCTAAATAAAAGAGTTCTTAGCACCGTTAGACTGAAGACAAAAAACAATGAATAGAAATTTTTTACAAAAAAATGTGCATAAAACTGCCACAAAATATCCAATCGAGATATTGAAAAATTTTCTTGGAAAACCGAATACTGCACGACATGAAACAACATGAACTACAATAATAATGTCTATTACAAGTCTTTAGAGTAAAATAATAAATGCAAACAACTCTCTTGGTCTTTTGTTAAACAGAACACAGGAGTTTGTTGTGAACTTTATTGTGTGATTGCAAGAAATTTCAACAAAATTAGTTTAAAGTGCGTTTTTAAGACAAGGCCAAAGGCAAAAGAACTTAAACAAAAACTAAAATGGTCTCGAAAACAAATAAAACAAAAAAAGCCAAACAAGACTGCAAGTCCCTTTGTGAAACTTTTGTACAGGATGTTGCTCCAAAAACCATCAGAAAACAACAAAAGCAAAATGTACTCGCAACGGAAGTGACTTTAACTTCATCATACTTATTCACATATACCCACAGACACATACATATATATATTTATATAATCATTCTATTACATGCAATGGCGCGCTTGTTCAGAAAATCCCAAAAAAAGTTTTTCTTACGTGCAAATTATATGCAACACTGTCGTCACTGTAAAAAGTTTGAGTTACTAATTTTGCATACATTGAGTTGTTTGTTTCAAGAACTTTTTCGACAACAACAAAAATGAAAAAAAAAATATTTAATTACAAGGATTACTTCAAATACATACCACACACACACATACAACCATTGAAAAACAAACCAGTGCTACCGTTACAAACGGTTACAAAAGTTGCAACAATTAACAAAAACATTTACTGTTGGCTTACGACTGCAGTTAGTCATACAAAAGAAGGGAAGGCAACTCAGTTGAGGACATCAAACAATTATACAAATGCTGCCTTCCAGACAAGCAACTTTCCTATAGAAATTCTATCCTCCAATCAAGCAACTTTATTAAATAAAAGTTACTTTTCAGACAATCTAGTTTTCAATAGAAATGTTGTCTGTTAGACAAGCAACTTTTCTATAGAAATGTTGTCTGTTAGACAAGCAACTTTTCTATAGAAATGTTGTCTGTTAGACAAGCAACTTTTCTATAGAAATGTTGTCTGTTAGACAAGCAACTTTTCTATAGAAATGTTGTCTGTTAGACAAGCAACTTTTCTATAGAAATGTTGTCTGTTAGACAAGCAACTTTTCTATAGAAATGTTGTCTGTTAGACAAGCAACTTTTTTATAGAAATGTTGTCTGTTAGACAAGCAACTTTTCTATAGAAATGTTGTCTGTTAGACAAGCAACTTTTCTATAGAAATGTTGTCTGTTAGACAAGCAACTTTTCTATAGAAATGTTGTCTGTTAGACAAGCAACTTTTCTATAGAAATGTTGTCTGTTAGACAAGCAACTTTTCTATAGAAATGTTGTCTGTTAGACAAGCGTTCTAGTTCAGTTCTAGTTCAGTTCTAGTTCAGTTCTAGTTCAGTTCTAGTTCAGTTCTAGTTCAGTACTAGTTCTAGTTCAGTTTTAGTTCAGTTCTAGTTCAGTTTTAGTTCAGTTCCAGTTCCAGTTCAAATTTCGTTTCCGAAGTTTTGCTTAGATGTTGTTTTCATTCCTTAAGAAATGATTCAACTTTAATTTCTGTTTATTCGTTTACTTATTTACCATCAAACAGTGCAGGATGTGATCTGTAGAATTAAGCTTCCACCATATGTTCCCAGACCACAAAACAAAATATTAAATATTTTCATATTGGTTTATGTCATTTTGCTATGTGGTAATTAATTTAAAATTCTATTTAAATATTTCATTTATGTTACACGTTGTTAAGAAACTTTTATTTTTATTCGCTTTTTGGTTTTTGTTTAACGTTTAAGTAAAATTTTATGATGCATCACCGTGAAGTCATAAAAAGTTACAAATTTTATCACCTCATTTATGGAAATAAACATAAAATAAATATGTATTATTATATTAAACGTATCATAAAGTTATATGAACACAAACTCACGGATTCGGACTAAAGAAGTGAGTTAAGGTAGTATTTATATATAATTTTACACATCCAACCCCTCCCATATGTGTAATTCATTAAGGGTTTCTGCATGAGGTTTATTTAGGAATCTGTAAATTTTGTATCCATTTAGTAAAAAGTTTATTAGGAATCCACCAAATTTCCTACATATGAATAAACCCTATCTGTACATATGTATGTACGTTTATATGTTCGAATTTATATGTATGTAAAATTAAACAATAAAAACCCCATCTAAAAACTTTCATCACGACTTTTAGTCTATAAAGTCATAAAAAATTCTTAGTGCTTATTTTTTGGCTTATGAAATACGTTAAAGCTAAACAAATTATTCAGGGTGTGAATCACTGCGATGAAGGGAAAAAAACACATTTTATGAAATTAATCGAAACAAAATTAGCGCTTCTAAACACATACGAAAATACAAACTCACACACATATAACGAACACACACAAACTAAATGATGAAGTTTGCCATAAAGACCCATCAGAAAACCCCATGGAATGTATACACCCATAGGAATACAAAAAGAACATCATAATTTTAGTTCTTGTGTGTTAAAATTGAATAAGGAATAAACACTGAGAGAAATATTTTATAATTATATTACATTTGCCTTTAAGACAAGCAACTTTTCTATAGAAATGTTGCCTTTAAGACAAGCAACTTTTCTATAGAAATGTTGCCTTTAAGACAAGCAACTTTTCTATAGAAATGTTGCCTTTAAGACAAGCAACTTTTCTATAGAAATGTTGCCTTTAAGAC
>NC_060951.1:32751758-32754562 GCF_022045245.1 Lucilia cuprina | reverse complement strand
TTCAGTTCTAGTTCAGTTCTAGTTCATTTCTAGTTCAGTTCTAGTTCAGTTCTAGTTCAGTTCTAGTTCAGTTCTAGTTCATTTCAGTTCTAGTTCAGTTCTAGTTCAGTTCTAGTTCAGTTCTAGTTGAGTTCTAGTTCAGTTCAGTTCTAGTTCAGTTCTAGTTCAGTTCTAGTTCAGTTCTAGTTCAGTTCTAGTTCAGTTCTAGTTCAGTTCTAGTTCAGTTCTAGTTCAGTTCTAGTTCAGTTCTAGTTCAGTTCTAGTTCAGTTCTAGTTCAGTTCTAGTTTCGTTTTAGCTCAGTTCTAGTTCAGTTCTAGTTCAGTTCTAGTTCAGTTCTAGTTCAGTTTTAGTTCAGTTCTAGTTCAGTTCTAGTTTCAGTTCTAGTTTCAGTTGTAGTTCAGTTCTAGTTCAGTTCTAGTTCAGTACTAGTTCAGTTCTAGTTCAGTTCTAGTTCAGTTCTAGTTCAGTTCTAGTTCAGTTCCAGTTCAGTTCTAGTTCAGTTCTAGTTCAGTTCTAGTTCAGTTTTAGTTCAGTTTTAGTTCAGTTCTAGTTCAGTTCTGGTTTCAGTTGTAGTTAAATTCTTATTAAAACATATGTACTTGTTGATAATTTTTCAATTACCATCAGTTAATTCTCCCTGTATGTGGACAACATACTAAGTATAAGCTTAAGAAATTGTTGTTTAAAAGTGAACACATCGTTATGTTGTATTTTGTTGTTGCTTATGTTGTTTTTTTTCAGCTTCTGTTTTACAACCACTACTTACAACCTTATTAAATTTCTGATAACATAAACGAACACTAATACACTTATACATACCTACACACACACTTAGTCATTTAACGACTGACTAGTACAAGGATGTATCTGCTGATGTCTAAATAAAAAGTATCCAACGACATCTAAAATCTTAATTTAATAACTAAAAGAATAAGTAGCAACAACATTACTTGTTTTTTTATACAGGGGGAGAAGTTTTAAAGCAGAAGGCAATTTTTAATTTTAATGGTCAAAACTTTACATACAAGGATTATTTTTATAATAATCTAGACTTGAAATTTTCTAGACCTTCGACTTACATACATACTTAAGTAATCTTCATCACTACAATATATTTTATTTTTACATATGTGAGATTTAATTTAAATTTGTGTTTTCATGAAGGTTTCCATGTGCTAAACTCACTCTTATTTAGCAAATTAATTACGTCTAAAGTACATCATACGCTCTTTTCGTAATACATACTATACTTATTAACAAGTATCATGTCTTTTTTTAGCACATACATATATTTTTTTAATATTCATAACTTTATCATTTCTGCTTAATTAATGATTTTAAGTAATTTTTTTCTCGTGTTTCTTTTATTCATAAATGTTTTTTTCTTTTATTTACAGGTAAGTTGTGTTGTGTACCTTAAGGCATCATGTTTTGCAACTTCCCGGCTACATGTGGGTGGGTGGTTGACAACTTTATAATAAACCGTAGTGGTAAGACTGCAAAAATACAAGAAAATTAAAATAAAAGACGTACATACACATGTACATATATATAAAAACGACAACAAGTTGCCATTATATTCTTATGAATTCTTCAAGTATGAAACTGGATTGAAAGAGAAAATAAAGACAAAAAAATGAACGACATGTAACTGGAGACCCTTAAAAAGTCATTTATAACCCTTACAGCGTTTTAAGTTCTTATAAGTGACAAATGCTGGGGGGTAAATTACACTGGTTCCCAAATGAAATTGAATAAATAAAATTGAAAACGTAGCAACTTAGATCAGAAAGTCCATGACTCTAAGTACTATGATGTAGCTACAAACTTGTTCAGTTCTGGTTCAGTTTCCGTTCAGTTCTAGCTAAATTCTAGCTAAGTTCTAGTTATAGCTAAATTCTAGGTATGTTCTAGTTTAGTTCTAGTTCAGTTAGTTCTAGTTCAGTTCTAGCTAAATTCTAGCAATGTTCTAGTGTAGCTCTAGTGCAGTTCTAGTTTAGTTCTAGTTCAGTTCTACTTTATTACAGTTCTAGTTTAGTTCTAGTTCACTTCTAGTTCAGTTCTAGTTTAGTTCTAGTTCAGTTCTAGTTCACTTCTAGTTCAGTTCTAGTTCAGTTTTAGTTGAGATCTAGTTCAGTTCTACTTTAGATCTAGTACAGTTCTAGTTCAGTTTTAGTTGAGATCTAGTTCAGTTCTACTTTAGATCTAGTTCAGTTTTAGTTCAGTTCTAGTTTAGTTCTAGTTCAGTTCTAGTTCAGTTCTAGTTCAGTTCTAGTTCAGTTCTAGTTCAGTTCTAGTTCAGTTCTAGTTCAGTTCTAGTTCAGTTCTAGTTCAGTTCTAGTTCAGTTCTAGTTCAGTTCTAGTTCAGTTCTAGTTCAGTTCTAGTTCAGTTCTGTTCAGTTCTAGTTCAGTTCTAGTTCAGTTCTAGTTCAGTTCTAGTTCAGTTCTAGTTCAGTTCTAGTTCAGTTCTAGTTCAGTTCTAGTTCAGTTCTTGTTCAGTTCTAGTTCAGTTCTAGTTCAGTTCTAGTTCAGTTCTAGTTCAGTTCTTGTTCAGTTCTTGTTCAGTTCTAGTTCAGTTGTAGTTCAGTTCTAATTCAGTTCTAGTTCAGTTTTAGTTGAGATCTAGTTCAGTTCTAGTTCAGTTCTAGTTCAGTTCTAGTTCTGTTCTAGTTCATTTCTAGTTTAGTTCTAGTTCAGTTCTAGTATAGTTCTAGTTCAGTTCTAGTTCAGTTCTAGTTCAGTTCTAGTTTAGTTCTAGTTCAGTTCTAGTTCAGTTCTAGTTCAGTTCTAGTTCAGTTCTAGT
>NC_060951.1:32750236-32751658 GCF_022045245.1 Lucilia cuprina | reverse complement strand
TAGAACTGAACTAGAACTGAACTAGAACTGAACTAGAACTGAACTAGAACTGGACTAGAACTGAACTAGAACTGAACTAGAACTGAACTAGAACTGAACTAGAACTAACCTAGAACTGAACTAAAACTGAACTGAACTAGAACTGAACTAGAACTGAACTTGAACTGAACTAGAACTGAAGTAGAACTAAAACTGAACCAGAACTAAAACTGAACTAGAACTGAACTAGAACAGAACTCGAACAGAAGTAGAACTGAACTAGAATTGAACTAGAATTGAACTAGAACTGAAATAGAACTGAACTAGAACAGAACTAGAAAAGAACTAGAACAGAACTAGAACTGAACTAGAACCGAACTAGAACTGAACTAGAACTGAACTAGAATTTAACTAGAACTGAACTAGAATTGAACTACAACTGAACTAGAACTGAACTACAACCTTTACAAATTATACATTTTATTAAAACAGCACTTTTTGGATACACACTGTATGGCAACAATGTTTAGTCGCTTTTATTATATTCTAACAACTTAATAAGAACAACAACAGCAGCATTTCAGGGAAACTTTAAAAAATAACAACCATATCGTTTTTTAAAGCTACAACAACATAAAAAACTACAACATACATGACGCAAGTATGAATATTAGATAGGATTCAATTAAAAGCAACTTAAACTGACAAGACAACAATGCATCTATTATTTTCTCTATTATTAGTCTCCTTCAGAAGATAAACTTTCCATCCCTAGCAGAAATCGAATTTATTGTGCAAAAATTTTAAACCACCCTAATACTGATCTGGATGAAGATATATGTATTATATAGGTATGTATGAAGGTCTGTTGTGATACCTTTAGTTTTTAATCTTTATGTTTTATAAGTAAAAATCAAGCGTATATGTTTGTACATCTGTTTAACGTTTACTACCCTATTCAAACATATAAAGTGCCATTATATGATACATAGTTACCCTGGTTTTTATTAAGGTTTTTATCCTCTTTTATATTTACACTTTTGTTGAGACATACGTTTGTGTGTAAGAATGTATTTCTGCAGGTTGTTTGCTATTTTTTTTATTATTTCTTCAAATAGTAAAATTGAGAGCAATAGAAGTTTTAATGATGTTGTTAAAATGTATTTAGGAACAACGATATTTAGTTTCAACTATATGTTGCTGTAATTCCAATAAAAGAAAATTGTTTAATTTAATTACGCTGTCGGAAAAGGTGAAAAACATTTGTTTATGATTAATTTTAAAATCTCATAAACATGAGAGGTATGAATTAAATGAGTATGTGTGTTCAGTTTTTGTTCCAGTTCAGTTCTAGTTCAGTTCTAGTTCAGTTCTAGTTCAGTTCTAGTTCAGTTCTAGTTCAGTTCTAGTTCAGTTCTAGTTCAGTTCTAGTTCAGTTCTAGT
>NC_060951.1:32715355-32750136 GCF_022045245.1 Lucilia cuprina | reverse complement strand
CTAGTCTATAGTCTAGTCTATAGTCTAGTCTATAGTCTAGTCTATAGTCTAGTCTATAGTCTAGTCTAGAGTCTAGTCTATAGTCTAGTCTATAGTCTAGTCTATAATTTAGTCTATAATTTAGTCTATAATTTAGTCTATAGTCTAGTCTGTAGTCTAGTATACAGTATAGTCTATAGTCTAGTCTTTTCTATACTCTAGTTAATAGTTTAGTGAAAAATCTAGTCTAAGTATTTAGTCCTGATATAGTCATTATGTAGTCTAGTCTATGGTCTTGTTTATAGTCTCTTGTCTATAGTCTAATCTATAGCATAGTTTTATCTAAGAACTAGTTTAGCGTTAGATATAAAAATATGATTTTATGTTATTTTGAAGAGTTTTAATAAATTAAAAAAAGTTAAAAGAATCTAGTCTATAGTCTTGTCTATAGTCTAGTCTATAGTCTAGTCTATAATTTAGTCTATAATTTAGTCTATAGTCTAGTCTGTAGTCTAGTGTACAGTATAGTCTATAGTCTAGTCTTTTCTATACTCTAGTTAATAGTTTTGTGAAAAATCTAGTCTAAGTATTTAGTCCTGACATAGTCTATTATGTAGTCTTGTCTATGGTCTTGTTTATAGTCTCTTGTCTATAGTCTGGTCTATAGCATAGTTTTATCTAAGAACTAGTTTAGCGTTAGGTATAAAAATATGATTTTATGTTATTTTGAAGAGTTTTAATAAATTAAAAATTTATAAAAAAATGTTTTCTTTTGAATAGAAAACTATAGAGAATATATACAAAGAATTAGTTTTTGTACAATTTTTCCATCTTTTGTCAAAAACTTGTTAGCGTGATGATATCCTGTTTTTCTTCATTTTATCAGGAGCTTAGTAGTATAAAGTGACTGGATACTTTATAATTGAAGTGTACCAAAGCATATTTTTTAGTAAAAAAAAACTATTGTAAACTTCATTTCTAGTTAGGTTTTTTTATATTAAACTAAAGAAATTTGTCATGACATCAATATAATTTTAAAAGTGAAGAGTTCTTGAGTGAATGAATATCTGGTGGATGGTTATATAATATTTTTTATAATAATGGTTTTCTTAAAATGATTGCTGCTGATACCAGCTAATAAATTGTTAGAGAAAAAAACATTTCTTATACCTTTATTGTTTGTCACCGTAATGGAAAAAACTCTAGTCATTGAATTCACATTTTTGTTACAGCATGAATTACTTGATTTATGTTATAATAAATTCCTGTTGAAAAGCATAAATATTCTTTTGTTAAAATACTTTTTTTTTAAATAAACTTCATTAGTTATAATTTTAATTTATAAAATTGAATTTACAAGAAGAGTATTTCTCATATAAATCATAATTGTAAATTATAAAAGCCTCTTTGTATAATTTCTATTCCATTTCTTTTATTTCTATTTCATTGAAATTATATCTTTTTCTTTTTTACGTTGTTATTTTTTTATATACAATTTGAAACGTTTTGCATTTTGTTTTGAAAGCATGAATAAATGAAGAATATCAACACAAAACTTAAGTTGTTCTAATTAGTTGCAAAATACAATTGGTGAAAAACAATTTTAGTTTTCTTCATCTCCCATCTATTGAAATGTTTTTGTTTTTGAAAAAGTATTTAGAAAACTTAATTAAAATAAATTATAGTAGCATTTCTATCAACCAAGGCCAAGACAAAGGATTTGTATACAAATGAGTAACAAAAACAAAAAATATAGAAACTAAATGTCGTTTTTAAAATTGGCGAAGTTAAAATGCTTTAAAGACCGTGAACTTGCTTATATATCACTAACTGTATTATACCAAATATAGTCTAAAAACTTAGATCACAAACGCAACTATCTCGCAGTTAGATTAGATCAGTAATCATTTTATAGACAAGATCTCTAACTAGTCTATTTATTAAATTATGAATTAGTCTGTAGACTAGATCACGTACTAACTGGTCTTTAACATAAAAAACTAAATCACGAACTAGTCTATAGACTATAACACGAACTAGTCTATAGACTATAGCACGAAGTAGTCTATAGACAAGAGCACGATCTAATCTATAGACAAAAGCCCGAACTATACTAAAGACTAGATTGCGAACAGGTCTATAAACTCGATCACCAACTAGTCTATAGACTAGATCTACAAACTAGAATACGAACCAGTCTATAGACAAGATCACGTAGTAGTCTTTACACTAGATCATGAACTAACTGGTCTTTAACATAAAACACTAAATCACGAACTAGTATATAGACTAGAACACGCACTACTCTATAGACTATAGTACGAACTGGTCTATAGACTAGAGTACGAACTATTCTATAAACTATAGCACGAAATAGTCTATAGACAAGAGCAGGAACCAATCTAAAGACTAGATCACGAACTCGATCAAGAACTAGTCTAGACTAGATCTACAGACTAGATCTCTAACCAGTATACAGACTAAATCACGAACTGGTCTATAGTCTAGATAACGATGTAATCTGCAGACTAGATCTATAACCAGTCTACAGACTAGATCTATAACAAGATCACGAACTAGCCTATGGACTAAATTACGAACTAGTCTATAGACTATATTACAAACTAGTCTATAGACTAGATTACGAACTAGTCTAGTCTGTAGGCTAGATTACAAACTAGTCTATATACTAGATTACAAACTAGTCTATATACTAGATTACAAAGTAGTCTATAGACTAGATTACGAACTAGTCTATAGACTAGATTATGAACTAGTCTATAGACTAGATCACAAACTAGTCTATAGACTAGATCACAAACTAGTCTATAGACTAGATCACAAACTAGTCTATAGACTAGATCACAAACTAGTCTATAGACTAGATCACAAACTAGTCTATAGACTAGATCACAAACTAGTCTATAGACTAGATCACAAAACTAGTCTATAGACTAGATCACAAACTAGTCTATAGACTAGATCACAAACTAGTCTATAGACTAGATCACAAACTAGTCTATAGACTAGATCACAAACTAGTCTATAGACTAGATCACAAACTAGTCTATAGACTAGATCACAAACTAGTCTATAGACTAGATCACAAACTAGTCTATAGACTAGATCACAAACTAGTCTATAGACTAGATCACAAACTAGTTTTAAGACTAGATCATGAACTAGTCTATAAATTAGATCAGTAATTCATAGACAAGACCACACTTTTCTTTAGACTAACTACATCAGGAACTAGTATATAGATCATAATTATATCATAAACTAGGCTATAAATAGGAACTTGTCTATATATTAGTCCTGAATAATCAATCACGAACCACGAATATGTATACTAGATCATGAACTTGTTTATAGATTATATCAAAAGGTATAGATTATACTAGATCACGAACTAAACTATACACTAGATCACAAAGTAATCTAAAGATTCGATCATGATCCAGAGCACAAATTTTGCTATAGATTAGATTTGGAACTAGACTATAGAGTAGATCCTGCTTATAGAATATATTACGAACTATTCTACGAACATAAGCTACTCTATATCATAAACCAATCTGCAAACTAGAAAACGAACTGTAGATTAGATCAGGATCTGGTCTTCACACACAATCGAGACTATATCTCGAACTATATTTTTATATATATGAAGATCTAGTTTAGAGAATTTTTGGAATTTATTGTTAATCACGAACTAGTAGTACATATCAGTCGATATTCTACAGCATAATATATTCTATAGATTGGACTAGGTCCCGAACTATAAGCGACGACATTTAATCAAATCTTTAAGTAAATCGTGTATCTACCCACTTTTTTACATTTAATTGATTTTTAAGCTAAGATTTTAAACATTTTTTTACAATATTTTATAAATTCAACAAAACCTACCTAAACCTCTGTTCATCAGACAAAGCCACACAAACTAATTGTTGCGATACCTTGTTTGAAGATTAAAATACTTCTAGTAGAATTAGTTGTCATACCCATAAAAAACTATAGTCGTTGCTAGAGCCTTAATTGACAAAAAACAAACAAACAAACTCTACTTCATGTTGCTAGAAATCACAGGAATTCAATAATTTCGTTGAATATTCAAAGGGGCTTAGACGCTGCTATACAAACTGTCACTTTGGTCATAACTCAGATTTTAATTATTTAAAAGTTTTGTTTTGTCTTTATAAACAATTGCTATTTTCTGTATTAATAAATGAAAAATAATTTCCAAATTGTTTTCTCTAACAAATTCTTTACACAAAAGTTGTTATTCTTAACTGAAATTTATAATAATAAATTGCTTGAATTATTTATCAAATAAATATTTTTAATTAGTATTTCTTAAGCATTAACTAATAAACTTGATACCCCTGAAAATATGCTGCTGTGATTGTTAAGTTTTTATCCTTAAAATATGCAATAAAATATTCATTTGCTTATTCTTAATTTTGTTGTTGTGTGTATTGTGTTTCAGTAGCATTGTTTTCTTGATTACATTTTCAATTATTTTCAATTCTTTTCAATTTTTTCGTTTTACTCTATTTGTATTTCATATAACAACAATGACAACTGCAAAAAGTGTCAACATTTTTAATTTTTTGGTAGATGTTTTTTTTTCGAAAAAAAAAAATTCAGAATATTTCCTATATGTTTGGTCTTCGAAAAAAGGAAGCATGAATGTGAGAAATAGAAAAAATTAAATTTTTCATTTTCAATTCTAATAAAACGTGGGAATTTCACAAGCACTTTACAATCAAATCAAATACATGTTGGAAATGTATCATTTCTTTTATTTTTTTACACTTTTGATATTGTTTGTTATGTTGTTTTTTTTTTTCTTTCTATACCTTTGGAATGGCCTCCATTGTCGCCAGCGTTGTTGTCGTCATTCTCAGCAGCATCATCATCATCATTGTGCTTACCAAACAAAACCCTTCAAAATGAAGTGACAGACAACATGGCTGTAAAATCGTGTATATGGTGGTTGAATGTATATTAGAAATCACCATTTTTTTAATGGAGAATGTATTCTTAGGGAAGTTCCACATAAATTCAGTATCTATAGTCCAGAATATTGTCTATAGTCAAGAATATAGTCCAATCATAGACTATAAACCAGACCTCACTAGTCTATAGACCAGACTGTAGTCTATGGATCAGACTATAGTCTATAGACTAAAGTTTAGAAATCAGATTATAGTCTATAGTCTAGACTAAAGTCTGTGCTATAGTCCATATCAGCTTTTATAATATATAGTGTATAAATCAATCAATAGTCTATAGTCCAGACTATAGTCCAGTATATAGCTCAGATTATAGTCTATAGTCCAGACTTTAGTCTATAGTCCACATTATAGTCTATAGTCCAGACTATAGTCTATAGTCAAGAATATAAGGAGTGAGATCGAAAAATTCTTAACATACATATATGTTTATAAAAAAAGAAACCACTAAACTTACAGCTTTATTTTTTTTATTTGATTCAAATTATTATCACAATTTATAAAAAAAAAAATATATTTTTATAGTTTTAATCACTAGTGATGAAATTTTGAACCCTTTTCGGAAACCCTTCCATTAACGTTTTTATAGTGCTTTCTGTCACTTTGCTCGAACATGTAGTCCATCTCCGTTTAAAATCTACCACACTTTTCGACACCTTTTTTGTACTCTTCAATTCTCTGTTAACAAGAGCCCAATATCTCTCCACTGGCCTTAGCTCCGGGCAGTTTTGAGGATTTGCCTCTCTTGGTACAAATACCACATTATTGTTCTTGTACCACTCAAGGGCTTGTTTACCATAGTGACAGGATGCCAAGTCAGGCCAAAAATAAGTGGACACATTATGAAGTCTTATGAATGGAAGCAGCCTTTTTTGTAAACATTCCTTGATGTAAATTTCGGTATTTATAGAGCCCGTTGTAACAAATGATTGGCTTCTTTTGCCGCAACTGCATATTGCTTGCCATACCAAGTACTTTCTGGGAAATTTTGTCTGCTTTTGGGTCCTAAACTTTTCTTCAACATTCCCTCGAGCATCAGCAAC
Organism: Lucilia cuprina; assembly: GCF_022045245.1. Classification (NCBI taxonomy): domain Eukaryota; kingdom Metazoa; phylum Arthropoda; class Insecta; order Diptera; family Calliphoridae; genus Lucilia; species Lucilia cuprina. The sequence continues at coordinate 32,744,093 of NC_060951.1, read as the reverse complement.
ATAAAACTTTTGACCTGGAAGTTGCGAAAAATCTGCCAGAACATACGTTTCGTCATCCATTATGCAGCAAGAATATTTTTTTATAAAACTTGACTTCAATTTCCGTGCTCTGTTTTGGCCTCTAAATTTTTAGCAGCGTTCCTGTCAGGAACTTTTTGAGCCTTGTATGTTTTTAAACCTGCATTAGCTTTAACTTTTCGTACCAAATAGTCCGAGTACTGAGCTAACCGAGCTGCTTTCCTACCGGATGTGTTGGGAGCTCTTTTGAAAATGCGTTCTATTTTTTGGCTTTAGAAACATCATGTGGACCATTCCTTCTACCTGAACCAGGTTTTCTATAAACTGACAAGTTCTCCCGGTACTGTTTAATAACATTGGAAACAGTTTGACGGCAGACCTTTGTATGCTTGGGTTTAGTTGAAAATATTTAATAATTTCAGTACGCACTTTTTTCTGGTCACTCATTTTAATCAGATTAACAAAAAAATTAATATAATTGACATTACACATAATAACTGACATGTTTTTCAAAGGTAACTTGATCAAAAAAAAATCAAATAATACTTTGGTTGAAAAATGTAATGAAAAACGTGTGTTAAGAATTTTTCGATCTCACTCCTTAGTCTATAGTCCATACTATAGTCTATAGTCCAGACTATAGTCTATAATCCAGACTATAGTCTATAGTCCAGGTTATAGTATATAGGTTATAGTACAGACTATAGTCTATAGTGCAGACTATAGTCTATAATCCAGACTATAGTTTATAGTCTAGATTATAGTCTATAGTCAAGATTATAGTCTATAGTCCAGACTATAGTCTATAGTCCAGATTATAGTCTATATTCCACACTATAGTATATAGTCCAGACTATAGTCTATAGTTCAGACTATTGTCTATAGTCCAGACTATTGTCTATATTCCAGATTATAGTCTATAGTGCAGACTATAGTCTATAGTGCAGACTATAGTCTATAATCCAGACTATAGTCTATAGTCCAGATTATAGTCTATAGTCCAGATTATAGTCTATAGTCCAGATTATAGTCTATAGTCCAGATTATAGTCTATAGTCCAGATTATAGTCTATAGTCCAGACTATAGTCTATAGTCCAGATTATAGTCTATAGTCCACACTATAGTATATAGTCCAGACTATAGTCTATAATCGAGACTATAGTCTATAGTCCAGGTTATAGTATATAGGCTATAGTATATAGGTTAAAGTGCAGACTATAGTCTATAGTCCAGACTATAGTCTATAATCGAGACTATAGTTTATAATCAAGACTAAAGTAGAGTCTATAGTCCAGACTATAGTTTAAAGCTCAAACTAAAGTTTATAGTCCAGATTATAGTCCAAGCTATACTTAATAGTCCAGGCTATAGTCTATTGTCCTGTCTATAGTCTGTAGTCCATACTATAGCATATAGTCTATAGTCCAGACTATAGTCTATAGTCCAGACTATAGTCTATAGGCCAGACAATAGTCTATAGTCCAGACTATAGTCTATAGTCCAGACTATAGTCTATAGTCCAGACTATAGTCTATAGTCCAGACTATAGTCTATAGTCCAGACTATAGTCTATAGTCCAGACTATAGTCTATAGTCTGGACTATAGACTATAGTCTGGACTATAGACTATAGCCAGGACTATAGACATAGTCTGGACTATAGACTATAGTCTGGACTATAGATATTGTCTGGACTATAGACTATTGTCTGGCCTATAGACTATAGTCTGGACTATGACTATAGTCCAGACTATAGTCTATAGGCCAGACAATAGTCTATAGTCCAGACAATAGTCTATAGTCCAGACTATAGTCTATAGTCCAGACTATAGTCTGGACTATAGACTATTGTCTGGACTATAGACTATTGTCTGGACTATAACTATTGTCTGGCCTATAGACTATAGTCCAGACTATAGTCTATAGTCCAGACTATAGTCTATATAGGCCAGACAATAGTCTATAGTCCAGACAATAGTCTATAGTCAGACTATAGTCTATAGTCCAGACTATAGTCTATAGTCCAGACTATAGTCTATAGTCAGACTATAGTCTATTAGTCCAGACTATAGACTATAGTCTGGACTATAGACTATAGTCTGGACTATAGACTATAGTCTGGGACTATAGACTATAGTCTGGACTATAGACTATAGTCTGGACTATAGACTATAGTCTGGGACTATAGACTATTGTCTATAGTCCAGACTATAGTCTATAGTCCCAGACTATAGTCTATAGTCTGGACTATAGACTATAGTCTGGACTATAGACAATAGTCTATAGTCCAGACTATAGTCTATAGTCCAGACTATAGTCTATAGTCCAGAACTATAGTCTATAGTCCAGACTATAGTCTGGACTAAAGACTATAGTCTGGACTATAGACTATAGTCTGGACTATAGACTATAGTCTGGACTATAGACTATAGTCTGGACTATAGACTATTGTCTATAGTCCGACTATAGTCTATAGTCCAGACTATAGACTATAGTCTGACTATAGACTATAGTCTGGACTATAGACAATAGTCTATAGTCCAGAACTATAGTCTATAGTCCAGACTATAGTCTATAGTCCAGACTATAGTCTATAGTCCAGACTATAGTCTATAGTCCAGACTATAGTCTATAGTCCAGACTATAGTCTATAGTCTGGACTATAGACTATAGTCTGGACTATAGACTATAGTCTGGACTATAGACTATAGTCTGGACTATAGGACTATAGTCTGGACTATAGACTATTGTCTGGACTATAGGACTATTGTCTGGCCTATAGACTATAGTCTGGACTATAGACTATAGTCTGGACTATAGTCTATAGGCCAGACAATAGTCTATAGTCCAGACAATAGTCTATAGTCCAGACAATAGTCTATATAGTCCAGACTATAGTCTGGATATAGACTATAGTCTGGACTATAGACTATTGTCTGGACTATAGACTATTGTCTGGCCTATAGACTATAGTCCAGACTATAGTCTATAGTCCAGACTATAGTCTATAGGCCAGACAATAGTCTATAGTCCAGACAATAGTCTATAGTCCAGACTATAGTCTATAGTCCAGACTATAGTCTATAGTCCAGACTATAGTCTATAGTCCAGACTATAGTCTATAGTCCAGGACTAAAGACTATAGTCTGGACTATAGACTATAGTCTGGACTATAGACTATAGTCTGGACTATAGACTATAGTCTGGACTATAGACTATAGTCTGGACTATAGACTATAGTCTATAGTCCAGACTATAGTCTATAGTCCAGACTATAGTCTATAGTCCAGACTATAGTCTATAGTCCAGACTATAGTCTATAGTCCAGACTATAGTCTATAGTCCAGACTATAGTCTATAGTCCAGACTATAGTCTATAGTCCAGACTATAGTCTATAGTCCAGTCTATAGTCCATACTATAGTCTATAGTCCAGACTATAGTCTATAGTCCATACTATAGTCTGCAGTCCAGATTATAGTTCATTATCCAGACTATAGTCTATAGTCCAGATTATTGTCTACATTCCACACTATAGTATATAGTCCAGACTATTGTCTATAGTCCAGACTATTGTCTATATTCCAGACATTAAACTACTTTTTTGTCCCGGATTATTGGGGTACCTTCCCTTACAAATTTCAAAAGTAAAAAAAAATACAAAGATTATAAAAAATTAACATCTGTGGGATGTCTCATATGTGGGTCTACAATGACATACGACGACCATGACGTCAACATACATACAAAAAAGCATTCATACTGTTATGCATATTTTCGAATTTAACACCGAAAGATCATATTTATTTAGTGGAAGAAGGATTTCGAAAAAGAAGTCGAATTTTCGTGAACCGATTAGAAGATCAAAGTACTCAGGAAAATTTTTACTTAACCGGTAAGCAGACAAGTAATTTTGTAACTAATTATTTTTGTACGATAAGGTTCAAAAAAGTTTATGACATACAACATTACAACGATATGACACCAATCGTGAGTTGGACAAATGTTATTGACAACGACCACTCATTACCATGTAATGATAATTACTCATTACCAAAATTTTAAATTTTTTTAGCTTGGTAGAAAGAAATAATTTTTGAAATAGTTTGGAAAGAAATCTCTGAGAAAAACTGATAAAATTATGTTGTAATTGTTCTATAACTTTATTTCTGAAAGTGTACTCCTAGTATAACCATTGAGAAGCATTCATTTTTTAACGGTGACAATATCAAAAGTAACATTCAACCATTTGAGAGACTATTCAACCAAAAGTAAAGTAAAAAAAATAGAAGCACCAAGAAAAAAAATCATGCATGTATTTCAAGCTTAAAATTTCACATCATGACAAACATTTACCCCAAACTGTATGAACACAATCAAATATCTATTCCTGGTATTTGAGAATGAGTGAATGTTCATTGCACAGTTTTTGCTAAATTTTTGATTATAACCTTTCCAGCTAGGGAAAGAGTGGAGCAAAACGAGGAGTAAATGTAGATAGAAACAAAATACTATTTACACCTTTATTATACAAACAGTTTTTTAAACTTTTTACTTAATCAAAGCTTTCATTAAGTGCTCCCAAAATTCCACATCATTTGGTAATTTCTATAGTAATCCATATAAGGTCAAGTCCTTCAATTTTACACCACTCTTCTTTACCCTTCTGTGCACAAGAAGAACGAACCTCCTTCAACCAATAATATTCGCACAATCAATTGTTTTTCTCACCCATAGGTAAAGTGTAAAAAAAAGACTTCAAATCATGATCAACAATTGTTTCATAGAAATCCTTTATATACGTATGTGTATGTGTAGACCACCTTTAACATTTTTTTTGTGTTGTAAAATGAATTTCAAGTATAAAATCTAAAATAAAACGATAAGAATCGTTATTGTATTTTCTAAATGCTAAATTTAGCGTTTAGTAAATAAAACGCTTCATCTTTAGTCTTACGTTTGGTAGAACAATGTGTAACCATGACGATGATGTTTTTTTTATTGCAATTGTGCTTTTTCAAATCAACATATGTGTACAGAAAAGGACATAAAAAATTGGTGGTATGGTTTTATTTAGAATCTTTAAATTGGGAATACGAAATATGTTTATATGTGGCGTATGAATAATATTTTTGTCATAAAGCGAACAAAATGAGAAAATGTTTTACAGCTGATATTCTCTATAACAATATATATTTAGTATACACTATAGTCTATAGGTTGTAGTCCAGACTGTATTTAATAAACGCCTGTAGTCCACATTTGAGTCTATAGTTCAGAGAAGAGTCTATAGTTCAATAGTCCAGTATATAGTATAATATAGTTCAGACTATAGACAATAGTTTATATAGTCTATTGTTCAGACCATAGTCTATAGTTCAGACTATAGTCTGTAGTCTAGATTATAATCTAAAATACAGACTATAGCTTACATATAGCCAAGACTATAGATTATAGTCTTGAGTCTAGACAATAATCTATATAGTCTATTATAGTCTATGGTCCATGGACTTAATTATAGTCTATATTCCAGTCATAGTCTATATATAGTCCAGACTCTAGTCTATAGTCCAGAATATAGAATAGTCCAGATTATAGTCTATATTCCAGATTATACTCCATACTATAGCCTACAGTCTAGACTATAGCCTATAGTCTAGACTATTGCATATAGTCCAGACTATAGCATATAGTCCAGACTATAGCATATAGTCCAGACTATAGCATATAGTTCAGACTATAACACATAGTTCAGATTCTAACCTATAAAACAGACTATAGCTTATAGTACAAACTATAGCCTGTAGTCCAGATTATAGCTCATAGTTCAGACTACAGCCTATAGTCCGGACTATAGCCCATACTCCAGACTATAACATATAGTACATCCTATACATATAGTATATCCTATAGTACATACCATAGCCTATAGTCCAGACTATAGCCTATAGTCCAGACTATAGCTTATAGTTCAGACTATAGCTTATAGTTCAGACTATAGCCTATAGCCCAGACTTTCGTCTACATATAGTGCAGACTATATTCTACATATAGTCAAGACTATAGTCTACATATGGGTCAGACTGTAGTATATAGTTTAGACTATAGTCCAGAATATAGTATATATTTCAGGCTCTAGTCTATATTCCAGACAATAGCCTGTTGTCCCGACTTTAGTCTATATCCATGTCTATATCTATACTATAGAATACAGTCTCTCTAAAAAAAATTCTATTAAATTTTGTGAACAACCCTTATATCTCACCTTCCTCCTCTATGCTCGCCTATTCCTCCTGAAATAGTTAACAATTACATTTACGTTACATTTAAGTGTTTTTATACTCATGTCTGTTTTGTTAGTTACATTTTCACAACGGAAATCATCAAATGATTTTACATCGTTTTCTATTGTTTGCACTTAAAATGCATTTGATTCTTTAACATTTCCGTCTATTTTTCGTATTGACATAATGTAGTATATAGAAAAGTTGTGTTTACATATGACAAGTACTGTTGTAGGTAGATGTATTTATTAAGAAAAAATATACAAAAATAAATAGTTGCTGCTGACATGGCAGCAGTGCGACAATTCTAATGAAGACTGTTGTTTGTTTGTTACCCGAGTAAAGTGGCATTTGAACAGAAAGTGTTATAAGCGGGTATTTAAAGGTATATGTTCCATATTTATTTACAAGTCGCAGGCAAGTGTACACATTCGTATATTGGAATGTGTTGTACACTTGCCTGCTACTTTTATGTAAGTATTTGAATGTAAGTGTGTTGAAAACTATGCTGATGTATGCATTTTACTTATATAAATATTTAATAATTGTTCAATTAAGTTTTTCAAATCGTTCAAGTTGTTTTTGGGTTACTTATTCAATTGGTCTGTGCTAAATGTTTTCAAATAACGTAAGAAGTTTATTTGTGGTTATAACTTAAGGATCAATTAAATTATGTTTAGGAAATGACCCGAAACAGGAAAATAATATAGTCTGTACTATAAACTATAGTCTGCACTATAAGTCGTGACTATGGACTATAGTCTTCACTGTAAACCATAATCTGGCCTATGGAGTGGACTGAACTATAGAGTGGACTAAACTATAGACTATATTCTGGACTATAGTTAAACGCCTGGGCAACAGACAATACTCTGCACCATAAAATTTACTATTTTTGTACTACAGACTATAGCTTTGACTTCTCTCCCCTGAGAAGTCTAGATCTACAGTCTATAGTCCAGACTATAATCTAAAAAATAGACTATAGTCTGGACTGAAGTTTATAGTTGAACTCAAGACTATAGTCTGCACTATATACTGGACTGAACTATTGACTATAGTCTGGACTATAGACTATAGTCTGGACTATAGACTACAGTCTGGACTATAGACTATAGTCTGGACTATAGACTATAGTCTGGACTATAGACTATAGTCTGGACTATAGACTACAGTCTGGACTATAGACTACAGTCTGGACTATAGATCATTATTTACCTTAGTTATTGATGAATACTTTTTATGTAACATTAAACTTATTTTGGAGTTTCTTAAAATAACATTGGAAAGCGATTAATAATATAAATCTAAATAAAAGCTTAACTGTCAATCATACTGTCACTTAAGTAATTATTTTTTCGTTTCTTTGCTTTGATTGAAAACATTAACTTTTAACCAAAAAAAAATAAAAAGATGTAACAAATTTCTTGACATCATTTTATTATTTAAATAGAATACAATTTTTTTCTTATTTTTTTACATATATATTACAATATTAAACCACTTTTCTGGTTATAACGCTTTCTAACAACAAAACACACACATGTGTAACACTTACAATATAAACAAGACTCATATATGAGAGCCTTGGGTAAGGAAAAGGATATAAAGATATTATACGTAAGAGTGTATGTTTATGTGCATTAAAATCCAAATGTTACTTTTTTTCTTTTTTGATGTTCTAAGTACTTTACATTGTTGAAAATTGTCAGAATCATAAAAGAAATAAATACAACTAACGTAACATTGTGTTTTAATAGAGAGCAAGATTGAGCGCGCTTACAATTCATTTCATTTGCCACAACCATTTCGAGACAATACATTTCTATTTGATGTGATTCCAAATCAAAATGAAAGGAAAAAACTTTAACGTAATGTAACTTGCCACATTTAATGTGACGAAAAATATAAAAAATAAAGGCAAGACTTACGTTGGTTGCATGTCTCTGAGTCTTGTTAAATGAAATTTACTGTTTTATTAATCATAGGTACCATAGACACAGCAGCAAATAATTAGAGGGTTAATTAAACCTTTTTTTAACATTTTTTATAGAAATTTTTCAAAAAATTCTCTTTTTTTTATAGATTTTTTTGTAACTTAATTTTCTTTTCTTAAGAAAATTTATCAATAATTAATTTTTTTTTTAATTTCTTTTATTTATAAACAATTTTTGTAAAACTTATATTTTTTAGAAAATTTACAAAAATTTCGTTTTTTTTTAATTTTTATAGAAATTTTTAAAAAATATCACTATTTTATAGAAAATTTTCAAAAATGTCTTTTTTTAAGAAAAGTTTAAAATTTATGATTTTTTATACAAAGTTTTTAAAGAAAATCTTATTTTTATAGACAATTTAATACTTCTTTTTTTCAAAGAAGATTTTCAAAAATGTTTATAAAAATGTTCAAAACTTTCTCTTTTTTTTAGATAAAAAATTCTCTTTTTAAATAGAAAATTTTTCAAAAATGTATTTCTTTAAAATTTTGCAAAATATAGCTTTTTTAGTTGTATTTTTTAATAGAAAATTTGTCAAAAATTTCTCTTTAGAAAATGTTTTATTTTACTTTTGTTTTTATAGAAAATTTAAAAAATTTTTCAAATTTTGAAGAAAAAATTCTCTTTTTTATATAGAAAATTTTTCAAAAATGTATTTCTTTAAAATTTTTCAAAATATGTATATCTTTTTTAAATTTTTTTTAATTGTATTTTGTATTTTTCTCTTTAGAAAATTCTTTATTTTTTGTTTTCATAGAAAATTTCAAAAATTTCTTAAATTTTGAAGAAAAAATTCTCTTTTTTATATAGAAAATTTTTCAAAAATATATTTCTTTAAAATTTTTCAAAATATGTATATCTTTTTTTAATTTTTTTTAATTGTATTTTTAAATAGAAAATTTGTTCAAAGTTTCTCTTTAGAAAATTCTTTATTTTTTTGTTTTTATAGAAAATTTCAAAAATTTCTCAAATTTTGAAAAAAATTGTTTAAAATATATATTTTTTATAGATTTTTTTAATTTCTTTTATATATAAAGTATTTGTCAAAAATCTTCTTTTATATATAAAGTATTTGTCAAAAATCTTTCTTTTTTTAAATAATTTCAAAAAACTTTCTTTTTTTAAATTTTCAAAAATTTTGGAGGTTTTTTTTTTTACAGAAAATTTAAAAAAAAAATTTTTCTTTAGATTGTTTTTTAAAAGAAATTTTTTCTAATTTTTTTTTTAACGAAATTTACCAAAAATTTTTCTTTGAAGAAATTTTTTCAATTAATTAATTTTTTGCATAAAAAAAATATTTAAAAATTCATCTGCTTCGAAGAAAACTTTCAAAAATTTCTCTTTTTTATAAAATATTTTTTTTTCTAAAATTTTCTCTTTTTAACAAAATTTACCAAAAATTTTTCTTTACAAAAGTTTTTTTCAAAAATTAATTGTTTGCATAAAATATTTTTAAAAATTCTTCTGCTTCGAAGGAAATTTTCAAAAATTTCTCTTTTTATAGAAATTTTCCAAAAATTTTAAATTTTTTGGAAATTTAAATTAAATTAAAATTATTTCTTTTACGATTCATAACAATTTATTAATAAAAATTATTGCCTAAATTTTATTTTTATATATTTTTCGAAAATCCTTAAACTATTTTCCCTGCTGTTAGTCTTTCCTTATATAATATATTTTTTTTTACCAAATAACAATGTTATTTTCTTAATATTCCACTCTGCACTCAGCTTTAATACTTTTTCCTTATTATTTTTCTTTTTTTTTTGGTTCCTCTTTTACTATGTGGGGAATTGCAGTTGAGAATACACAACAATACTTTGTTACATTTTTATTTTTATAGATTTTTACAATACCTCTGGTTAATGTAGATTTTATTGTTTTATAAACTTGATGTTTCATAAAAATATAGGACAGACATAGAAGAAAAATATAAATTTTATTTAAAAGCATGCTTGTTTATTTGATACATAAAAGTATGCAAGCAAAAAAATATATAAAAGTACTTTTTCTATTGTTAGTGTTGTTATACATATAAAAAATGTAATTAAATATTTTGGCATCAAAAAAGAAAATAACAAAATCTTATTGTATTTATGTTGGAAGAAGACAAATAATTCCATTTAATATAAGACATTTCCTGAAAACTAAAAAAAGGACTTATTATTCTAAGGGGAGTTATTTTTATAACTTAATGTATGTTTATAGTAATTAAGGAGTTTGTTTTTCCAATTATTATGTTAATAAAAAACAAGTAAGAAGTTATAGTCGGGCGAGGCCGACCATATAATACCCTACACCTTTATATGAAAAAAATGTGATTTAGTTTTCATAATAAAGAATTTAAGTTGAATTGTACCCTGCCTCAGATATACTAAAGCCATTTACTGTTTATTAAAACTATGGATATTTAAGTAAAATTTTGATGGGGGCTTTTTAGAGGGGCTAGGGTCGAATGAGGCCCTATAATTATAAGGGTCATCAAGACTAGTATAGAACTTGGTTTTGCAGCTTTTTATCGAGATACGAGTATATTCAACATAATTATAAACTTAAAAGCCCTATTTGGCGGGTTTAGTTCTATGGGGCCTAGGTGAAATAATGGACCGATGTTAACTATTTTCAATAGGCTTCGTCTACTGTACCATATTTAATTTCATTGAATTATCTCCAAAATTGCGACTTGTAGTTGATTACAATGTTTACAAGCTCTATTCGAGGGTTCAGTTGTATGTGGGCTAGGTGAAATAATGGACCGATGTTAATCATTTTCAATAGGCTTCGTATACGGTATAATAGAAGATCATGTGCCAAATTTCATTGAATTATCTCCAAAATTGCGACCTGAAGTTTGATTACAATGTTTACAAGCCTTATTCGGGGGTACAGTTGTATGGAGGTCAGGTGAAACAATGGAACGATCTTAACCATTTTAATAGGGATCGTCCCTGGGACAATAGAAGATCATGTATCAAATTTTATATATTTAATTATCTTCAAATTATCTTCAATTTTCATTCAAATTTGCGACCTGTAGTTTGATTACAAGGTTTACATGGACGGACGGACAGACGGACGGACATAGCTAAATCGACTCAGAAAATGATTCTGAACCGATTGGTATACTTTAAGGTGGGTATAGGACCAATATTATTGTGCGTTACAAACATCAGCACAATCCCAATATACCCTCCCCACTAAAGTGGTGTAGGGTATAAAAGTTTTCTGTGTTTATTTTCTAGATTTTTTTTTACTAAAATATGTATCTAGCATAGTGCTTATAGTCTAATAAGATTGTAATTTATGGGAAATTTTATATGTAAATCGAAAAATTTCGAAAAGTTGTATGTTTATTGTTGCACGTTTATAAGATGGACTATACAATAGACTAATCGACAGACAAGTCCACAGACAATGGAGTAGTTGACTAAACTATGGTCTAAAAAATAAAATGGTTAATGGAATAGTATATGGACTAGACTATGACTGGTCATGAACTAGGCTATCGACTACTCTGCAGACTAGTTACAGACTAGTTAACACGCTAGTAAACATACTAGTTAACAGACTAGTTAACATACTAGTTAACAGACTAGTTAACAGACTAATTAACAGACTAATTAACAGACTATTTAAAAGACTAGTTAAGTAGTGAGTTAGTTAGTGGGTTAGTTAGTTGGTTAGTTAGGTAGTTAGTTAGCTAGTTACTTAGTTCGTTAGTTAGTCAGCCAGTTAATTGGGTACGCAGTTAGTTAGTTTGTTAGTTAGTTAGTTAGTTAGTTAGTTAGTTAGTTAGTTAGTTAGTTAATTACTTAGGCTACAGTTAATGGAGTAGTCGATAGACAAGACCAAAAACTACTGCATTATGGATTAGGTTTAGATAAGTTACTAAGTTATCCAATGGCTAGGTTACTTTCTAGTTCATTAACTAGTCCACGGACTATTCTATCGGCTAATCTATACCAGCACAACCTACGAAACTATATTGAGTATCAAAATTCCATTTACTTTCGAAAACAATTTCTTGCAATTACCTACGTATACGTAATTTAAATAGAATGAAATGAGAGAAATATTAATTATACGTCGTGTATTATTTTTAATGTTAAGCTTTTCTCTTTATTTTTAGCATACTTTTAGGATTAACATAATATTTCCTAAAGGCGTATACTTATTATTCCATATAACCTGGGGTTTAATGAGTATACGCCTAGATAATTAAATTTATATACATCGAAATTTATTAGGCATTTAATTTATACCAACATAAACTAATTTATTTCAACATAAACTAATAGCATTTGCTTTTTCATTTCTTTTCAGGTAAGTCTAAAAACTTATTAAACCGATAACAATGTTAGCGATATTGAGTTACAATTTCTTCTTAATGACAGTAAGTTTTTTTTTTAATTTTCTATAGTTTTTGTTTACTTTCGTTGTAGTGATGTTACTATTTGCATTTTTTTTAATAATTTTAATAACAATCAAGTCTTTTCTAAACTTTTAATAACTTGCAATTTTTTACCTATTTTTTTTCTCCATTAAAGTATGACATATTCATTCATAGAAAATGTGTTAAATGAAAAAATGTCTTTAGGTCTACTCCTGAATTTATATTTCCATAAATTCTTTATATTTTTCAACATGTCAATTGCATCGTTGGTAAATTGCTTATCAATTCACTTGCTACTCACTTCATTCAACATGTTTCTATCACTGCACTGCACTTTTAGCATTTAATAAAAAATCTTTATTCTCTCTCTATCTCTGAAGAACAGTAGCATCCCTGCTGTTCAGAGTGGGAATCCAAGAGAAGGACCTATAAGTAGTACTAGTTAACAAATGTAATCAAAACAGAAACTTTTGATTTTTATCCTGGGGCAACTTTTCGGAATAGTGACACATCTTAGAGAGGGTTTTAAACCAAAGCTTTTATCAAAGGTTTATAAATCAAACCTGTCAGAGAGGACCTTCTTTATAAGCCTTTATCAAAGGCTTATAAATCAAACCTATCAGAGAGGGTATTATTCATAAACTTTTATCAAAAGTTTACAAATCAAGTTTTCGCATAAAAATCGTTCTATAAACCTCTGATAAATCTTTATGAATAAGTTAGTTAGTTAGTAAGTTAGTAAGTTAGTAAGTTAGTAAGTTAGTAAGTTAGTAAGTTAGTAAGTTAGTAAGTTAGTAAGTTAGTTAGTTAGTTAGTTAGTTAGTTAGTTAGTTAGTTAGTTAGTTAGTTAGATAGTGAGTTAGTTAGTTAGTTAGTTAGTTAGTTAGTTAGTTAGTTAGTTAGTTAGTTAGTTAGTTAGTTAGTTAGTTAGTAAGTTAGTTAGTTAGTTAGTTAGTTAGTTAGTAAGATAGTTAGTTAGTTAGTTAGTTAGTTAGTTAGTTAGTTAGTTATTTAGTTAGTTAGTAAGTTGGTAAGTTAGTTAGTTAGTTAGTTAGTTAGTTAGTTAGTTAGTTAGTTAGTTAGTTAGTTAGTTAGTTAGTTAGTTAGTTCGTTAGTTAGTTAGTGAGATAGTTAGTTATGCTCTCTGGCTACTGGGATATTAGGGTGCACCGTTCACTATTGTCTCTTCTCTTGCATGCTTCACTTGCGGAAGAATAAAAGGAAAACAACAAAAGAACAACATGAAATTGAACATTTGACAAGTCAATCAAGAAAAATGACAATAAAGCCATCATTCAGTTTATATCGAGAATATGTATAAAAGAGAGAAAAAAGCCCTGTTTAGAAAAATTCAAACGTAAAATAGTGAAAATGAATAAAGAACGAAGTCAAAAGAAATGCATGTTGCATGCTTCATGCATAATAACAAATAAAATGAAAAAAATATAAAAAAAGTTAAGGAAATAATTTTATGACAATATACAACCCGGACAAAGTAATAATAATGTATGATTTTAATGTAAAGAAATTGTTAACAGGAATGCTATAACAATAAATAGAAGAAAAAAAAATGACTTTATATTGCCATCATATTACATCAATAAGAACCATGTAGGAAACTAGGAAATTTCAAAATGATTTCATTTAGTTTTGGTGATATTGATATTTTTGTATACTAGGGAAATAATTTTTAAAATTAGGATTTCTGATAGCATATGTTAAAAATTTTAAAAAATCTTAACCTATTTTCATTAGCATTATGTTTTTTTCTTATAAAAACATCAATTTGTTATCCAATTTTTCATCCTCACCGGATGTTAACAAATACCTAATAACTAGTTTATGTTTATTCTTTAACATCTCCTTTTTATATCCGCCTAAAAATTTCCTCTTGGGTTTTAAAATTTTATTGTGGCTTTTTAGCACTTATAAAGCTGTTTATAAAATACATTTATTTTACAACATTTAAAATTGTGTATGTGTGAGTAACGACAAACACACCTTATATAATAATAAAACAGGAAATTATATTATTGATATATGCATTTTTGTATGCAGTATGTAGTTGTTTCCTTTTGCCTCAAGAAAAGTAACTTAACAGAAAACAACAATAGTGATGCAAGTATGTATATTAAAAAAAGGAAACACTTTGCAGTGCACAATAGGTTGGTGCAGTGAAAAATATTTTAAAGTACAATTCCTGCCAAATATTTTTAATTTTCTGAGTCGATTAAGCTATGTCCGTCCGTCCGTCTGGCCGGCTGGCTGGCTGTCCATGTAAACCTTGTGCGCAAGGTACAGGCCGCAATTTTGAAGACTAGCCCCAATACAACCGTACCCCCCAAATAGGGCATTTTGGCTTATAATAAATTTAAATGATCTATTATGTTAACAAAAGTCAACAAAACTTAGTTTTATAGAACTTTAAATGACACTACCGATTTTTGTAATGATCGAGCTTCATTTGATCCTCCCCTTCACAAAATGACTTAAAGGTCAAAATTCACTTACAAACACTATTAACACGTTTAAATTCTACATAAATATTATTGAAGAAGACTTAACTCCCCCTACCAACATTTTTAAGAAGAGGGCCATATTTTGCCCTACTCCCCTTTGAACCCTCTTGTAAAAAATCTTTTTTTGCCAAAATTAAAGTAAAAATACTCCGAAATAAAGTTAAAAAATAATCCCCATTTAAATAATCCCCATTTTTAACATACATACTGACAGGTGTAGGGTATTATATAGTCGGCTACGCCCGACTATACATTCATACTTGTTAAATATTATTTTTTTTTAATTTATTAAAGGTTTATAAAACAAATTTTCTATAAAAGAATTTTAGTCTATAGACTTCATAATAATATAGTTTACAGACTTAAAATTATTTTAGTATTTAGGCTGCATTACAGCTCACGGAATTTTATGTAATCTGACATACTTTCTCGAATGTCTACTCTGGACCAAAAACTTGCTTATAATCTTGACTATATTTTGAAAAGTGGTGCATTCTATGGTCTAGTTGATAGCCAAGGTAATAGTCTAGTTTATTTCTTAGTCTATAGTTTGTTTTATAGACAATTGTCTTGAATATAGCGTGTAGTGTGGACTAGAGTCTAGTCAATAGTTTGAACTTTAGTTTCTAGTCTATTCCTATTCTAGAATCTAGTTTATAGTTTAGACTGCAATCAAATCCAAAGTCTAGCGTATAGGCTAGCCCATTATCTAGTCTAGTATACAGTACAGTCTACTGTCTAGTCTATAGTATAATCTATAGCCTTAGTTAACATTTTAGTCGATAGTAAAGCCTACAGATTTTTCTATAGCCAGGCTATGGTTTAGTCTAGTTTGTAGTCCGTACTATAATCTAAGCTATGAACCTATAGCACGGACTATAGCTTAGACATAGAGAACATAGAGTTCTAGTCTATAGTCTAGACTATAGTCTAGTCTACAGATTAGTCTATAGCCCGTCTATGGTTTAGTCTAGTTTAGTTTACAGATTATAATCTATTCTATTGTCTGAACTATAGCTTAGTCTATAGTTTGGAAAATAGTTTAGTTTAGTTTAGTGTGTGTTCTGGTCTGTAGTTTAATTCATAGACTGGAATTTAATCTAGTCTATAGTTTAAAGTCTAGTCTGTACTATAGTTGAGTCCACAGTCTTGACAATATTATCAATCCTTTATTTAAGTCTATTCTATAGTCTGGGCTATAGTCTAGTCTATTGTCGGGATTATATTTTAGTCTATAGTCTGGACTATAGTCTAGTCTATAGTCTGTACTACAATCTTGTCTATAGTTTAGTCTATAGTCTGGACTATAATCTAGTCTATAGTCTAGTCTATAGTTTGGACTATAGTCTAGTCTATAGTCTGGACTATAACCTAGTCTATAGTCTGGACTATAGTCTAGTCTAATATGTGGACTATAGTCTAGTCTATAGTGTGGACTAAAGTCTAGTCTTCAGTCTGGTCTACAGTCTAGTCTATAGTCTGGACTATAGTCTAGTCTATAGTCTGGACTTTAGTTCAGTCTATAGTCTAGTCTACAGTCTGGTCTATAGTCTAGTCTATAGTCTGGACTATAGTCTAGTCTATAGTCTAGACTATAGTTCAGTCTATAGTCTGGACTATAGTTCAGGCTATAGTATGGACTATAGTTCAGTCTATAGTATGGACTATAGTTTGGGCTGTAGTCTGGACTTCATTAGTCTTGATTAAAGTTCAGTTTATAGTCTGGTCTGTAGTCTATAGTCAAATCTATAGTGCAGACTATAGTCTGAGTTATAGTGTGGACTGCAGTCCTATTTATAGTCTGGACTATAGTGTAGTCTAAAGTCAAGGCTAGATAAAATTCTATAGACTTGACTATAATTCAGGTTATAATTCGCATATATAGACTTAACTATATACTACAATCCAGACCATAAACTCGACTTTCGTCAAGACTATAAAATGAACTATATTCCACACTAAATTAAATTCTAGTCTTGATCAAAGTCTAGTCTATGGTCTGGACTTTCGCGTAGTGGATAGTCTGAATTATAGTGTAATTGATAGTCTAGACTATAGTCTAGTTTGTAGTCTTAATTAAAGCCTAGTCTATTTTCTGGATTGTAGTGTGGACTATAGTCTGGTCTATAGTGAAGACTTTAGTCTGGAGTATAGTCTTCACTATAGTCTGGACTATAGTTTAGTTTTCAGTCTGGACTATTGTAGTCCATAATCTGGATTACAATCTAATCCATGGGCTGAACTAAAGTTTAGTCTATGATCTAACCTATAGTGTAGTATATTGTCTGGCCTATAGTCTAGTCTATAGTCTGGCCTTTAACTTGGACTAGTCTAAACAATAGACTAGTCTATAGTCTAAACTACAGTCTAGTCTTTAGTCTAAACTTTAGTCTAGATTGTAGTCTGGATTAAAATTTAATCAATGGTTTGGACTGTAGTCTGGGCTTTGATCTGGTCTAATCTACATTATAGTCTATACTCTATAGTGACTCTAGTCGAGATTATAGTCTTCTCTGTAGTCTGTCTACAGACGACAATTCTAATGTTTCGATTGTGTCCTTCATCGTAAACTCAACAATAATCATGTATCTAATGTGGATTACTCTTGGAACTGAACTAACTTCTGTTTGAAAGCCTGTATCCTGATCTAGATTCAAAACGATTTATAACTTTTTGAAGCCGTTTAATACCCAATCATAAAGAAAGATTTTGCAAACAAACAACAATGCTGCTATGTATACAACAAGTATAGAAAGGACTATTATTTTTTGTAAAGAAAAAATAAAGTATGAAAAACTTATACATTGACATTACATGAATAATAAGATGAATTAAAGGTGCAAAATATGTTACAAACGGGAATAAAATAAAACGAATGCGTTTATCAATGTATATGTGTATATACTTATAAATACACTGAAAGACGAAATTTTTATAGGAAATAGATTCCCAGGAAGTTTAGACGTTTTCGTTATTTTTATAGGAAATAAGGGATAAAGTATCTTTTTTAAGAAAATTTCTGACGAATTTTTAATTAAAAAAATTGCATTTTCATAGACAAATTTTGGGAAATTCTCAATAAGCTTCCTTGAACATCTCTGCACTTTTGACATCTACTGCATGGTGTGTGTCAACATGTTCTGCAAACACATACAAACATATTTACTATAACTTGAATACATGTCCGCACATGCATATAAAATACATGTGTGCACTAAAGTTATATTTTCATATTGTATCCATTTATTATTGTTGTATTTATTAAAAGGATATAAGGATTTACTTTCCCATACATACACCCCGGCACCCACATACACACACACACATATATTGACTTTATGCTGAAAGCATAAAATAATAAAATATGTATGTGGAAATAAAAAAAATTGAAAGAAAAATAAATAAATTGTACAAAAATGGAATTAGAGAAGAATGAAATGTAAGAATGAATCAAAAGAGGAAAAATCATGATTTATATTGGAAAACATTATGTCAATGCCAAACAAGGAAGTGAATTCTTTTTAGCAATTTACACAAACACACACATAAAGACTATGATTATCAGGATGATGATGATGATGACGACTATGCCAGCGGGGATAAGATGACAATTCTGGTAATATTCAACGGATAAATTCCTTAACAATAATAACAAAAATATTTCCATGAATATTTTGTCACATAATTCAGTTTGACAAATGTAAAAGCAACAAAAAAAAAGAAATACACATATGTAAAACATATGCCAATTTTTCCTGCCTGATTGACGACAGGTACGCTGGAATAAACTACTAAAAAAAGACACAAATATTTTGAATACCTTCATTCGTATATATTTATTTTTATGATTTCTTTTTTCTTTTAAATATTATTGAAAAATTGTTGCCAATCAGTTGTATAGTAAATAGTTGTTTGTTTGTATATGTTTGAGCAGAAATGTACAGTACTGTTGACAAATACAGCTAAAGTTGCAGTTTTTTACTAAAGCTTTCTTGATTAGAAATATTTTCAGGGAAAACATTTCGGAGCTTTTAATGATACAAGTTCTTTCTCTTTCTTTACTTTCTCTTTGAAATATTTCTGGCAAAACTTTTTCTTTATGAAAAGTTTCTGAAATAAATTTTCCCAAGTGAAAAGTGAAAAACTTATGTACAATTATTTAAAAAAAATATATTCTGATAATTTTCTCCGTAGTGATAAAATGTGTTTATTTAAAAGATATCTTTTGTGAAAGTTTTCGTTAAAGCTTTTCTTTAGTGAAAAGTTTCTGTAAACACTTATTTTTAAAATTAAGCTTCTGATGAAACTTCTCTTCAGTAAAAAACTTGATTGAACTTCTCTCTAGCAAAAAGCTTTTTGTGAAACCTTTTTACAGCAAAAACTTCCGAATAAACTATTTTTTAAGTGGATAGTTTGTTGGAAAACTTTTCTTGCGAGGAAAACTTTGTGCAAAGCTTCGAATTAGTGAAATATTCTCGGTAAAACTTTTTGGTGAATATAAAAAGTATATTGAAAAGTTCGCAAAAATCTTGTTGAGAAGCGTTGCTTTGCTAAAACTCCTTCCTAGTTAAGAGACTATTTTAGTTAAAAGACTTGTTTAGTTATAAGAATAGTTTAGTTAAAAGAATAGTTTAGTTAAAAGAATAGTTTAGTTAAAAGACTTGTTTCGTTAAAAGACTTGTTTAGTTAAAAGTCTAGTTTAGTTAAAAGACTAGTTTTGTTAGTTAGTAAGTTAGTTAGTTAGTTAGTTTGTTAGTTAGTTTGTTAGTCAGTTAGTCAGTTAGTTAGTTAGTTAGTTAGTTAGTTAGTCAGTTAGTCAGTTAGTCAGTTAGTTAGTTAGTCAGTTAGTCAGTTTGTCAGTTAGTTAGTTAGTTAGTTAGTTAGTTAGTTAGTTAGTTAGTTAGTTAGGTAGTTAGGTATTTAGGTTGTTAGTTAGTTATTTAGTTAGTTAGTTAGTTAGTTAGTTAGTTAGTTAGTTAGTTAGTTAGTTAGTTAGTTAGTTGGTTAGTTAGTTAGTTAGTTAGTTAGTTAGTTAGTTAGTCAGTTAGTCAGTTAGTCAGTTTGTCAGTTAGTTAGTTAGTTAGTTAGTTAGTTAGTTAGTTAGTTAGTTAGTTAGTTAGTTAGTTAGTTAGTTAGTTAGTTAGGTAGTTAGGTAGTTAGGTATTTAGGTTGTTAGTTAGCTAGTTAGTTAGTTAGTTAGTTAGTTAGGTAGTTAGTTAGTTATTTAGTTATTTATTTAGTTAGTTAAACACCAATCATGCTTCCCTCTTTAACACTACTGTTTGCTACACATCTACAATATGCGCTTAAATGCTTTAGTTGCAAAATCTGCCACACATTTCAGTCATAGACACACAAACATTTTATTACTGAAATTTTCTTGCAAACTCCAGCTACTCCTTTTCTCTCCTCCCCACTAATCCTCTCCAGTAGCTGGAGCAGTCTTGACTTGTTGTTGTGATAGTCTTTACTTCAGTTTAGATGTTTACAACAAATTTGTCAACATAACTGCCATGACATGTCGCAAATCTTTATATTTGTTTATGACTGAGTGTATGCATATGTATGTGTGCGGAAGTAAGCATATAAGTAAGCATTAAATTTTGTTGCTTTTTATGAATTGTGTACGTACTTATGTATGTATATGCAAGTAATGTTAGAAAAAGGAATTTGTATTTTAGTTTCCTAGAGCATGTTTGACATTTTTGAAATACTAGTGTATGAATTTTATATAATTTGTTTTTTTTTTCTTTCTTATGAATGTTTGTATAATGTTTTTGCTGTTGTTCCTTTTTATTACTATTATCGTTATTTAAGCGGAAACGGAAGTTGAAAATTTCACGTTTATTTACATAAAAGGCAAAGGCGAATATGCATATACAGAAATATTGTTAAACACATACATACGTATGTATAATTTTAGCATAATTTTCCTCAAAAATTTCTCTATATAGAAAACGGTTTTTGTGTGTAAATGTCGCAAATTGTTCATAGTGTGTTTGTGTGTGTGTATGTGCGTAGTTTTATTGTTAGGGGGTAAAGCAAAGCCGGCGTTTATTAAACCATAAAATTTTCAAAATTTATAGAATGTGTCGTTATTGACACGATTAAACACAGGTTCACACATATTTACTCATACTTCATTCAGTTCCGTAGACACACAGTTATTTACAGCGATTTCTAGGCATGTGTTGTTTGTTAGCTATTATATTTTACATATTCATATTTATATTAAGGATCAACGGAAATGTTGTAAAATTTCTCAAATACCTTTTTTTACAAGTTTGTTTATGACAATACTATTAGACACAAGTGTTTTTGTATAATAGTTTCCCAGTCATCATTTTCAGGACAAGAGCAGTAACATCATCAACATCACAATTTTGTCATCACAACACTTGGCAGAGATTTGTTGGGTAGTATTTTGATGCCTGTGCCTGGTATTTTATTATGCAGGCAAATATTTTAATAACATTTTAAAATATTTATAGAGAGCTAAACGACAGACAACAACAATAAATAAAGGAATAGAATAAATAACACATGTACATATATATAGTAGTATAGTAGTAGTATCAACAACATACTGCTTCCTACTCAATCTACTAGATGAAATTCGCTGTTATTTTGTTAGGCCATAGATGTGTCGTTAAAAGTTGAAAAGTAAATATTTTTAATCTACTGATTTATTTGGTTTATTTTGTTTTCGTTATCTTTTGATAGAATATGTGTCAAGTAAAAACTTTTTTTGTTTAAAGCTTAAAAAAGCTTTTTAAAAATTTTGCTGTTTTCAAATATTTACAGAAAAAAAAAATAATATTCTCAAAATTTTAGGGCTCATAGGGATAAATATGGGCCTATTTCTATAAATTTTGGTAGTGGAATTTACGTCTACTTTTAAGTGATTTATGTAGAATTTAAACGTGTTGTCAGTGTTCATATAGATTTTAGTTCAGTTCTAGTTCGGTTCTAGTTCTAGTTCAGTTTTAGTTCAGTTCTAGTTCAGTTCTAGTTCAGTTCTAGTTCAGTTCTAGTTCAGTTCTAGTTCAGTTCTAGTTCAGTTCTAGTTCAGTTCTAGTTCAGTTCTAGTTCAGTTCTAGTTCAGTTCTAGCTCAGTTGTAGTTCAGTTCTAGTTCAGTTCTAGTTCAGTTCTAGTTCAGTTCTAGTTCAGTTCGAGAATCAATTTTAGTTCGGTATAAATTTTCGACGTTTTAAAGTTTACAAATATATATTCCATCTTCGTCTATTAAAATAATAATATTGTATGAAATAATTTTCTGAATACTTCAGATACATATCTCAGATCTTTTGATCTCTAAATGATACATTTTTATTTTTCTTAAAACAACTTATTCAAATTATAAAAGTTCTTAAAATACAATCCGTTATGCAATAAATTTTAAAATCATATTTATTCGATTTAATATTAAAGTCACACCCTACCAGTCTTTCAATGCATAAAGCATCCTATAATTGCTTTTTTCTCCGCAAAGTATTTTAACTAAGTATTAAATTAAAAATATTTTACCCCCTTGAAGAATGCTTCTCATATATACAACCTACAACTGCTGTTTAAAATTTAACTTTTTTTCATAGTGGTTCATGCTATTGGTTTTCATTTAAATTTTATATTTCATTTAATTCTCAAGCAAAAGCAATAATAAGAAAAGCGACAAAATAT
This sequence comes from Lucilia cuprina, assembly GCF_022045245.1. Taxonomy (NCBI): domain Eukaryota; kingdom Metazoa; phylum Arthropoda; class Insecta; order Diptera; family Calliphoridae; genus Lucilia; species Lucilia cuprina. The sequence continues at coordinate 32,721,202 of NC_060951.1, read as the reverse complement.
TATTCTTGATTTTCCCAACAAACCGCGCTTAATTTAATGTTTCGTTTCCTGCTTGCAACCGATAGGGTGATGTGAGTTTTTGTATGTGTTTGAATGTAGGTGTTTGTTTGTTTTTTTGCTTGAATTTAATTGTTAATTCAATTGGAATCATATTTTGTAATTTATTTTGAAATGATAATGCGTTTTAAGTACATTTACCCATAATAATTAGTAAGATTTTAAAAATAATAACCATTAAAATGCTTATTGCCTACTTTAAGGCTTAACGCATTAAAAGCATTTATTGCGTTAATTTTTGTGGGAAGAAATTAAATATAATTTATTTTACATTTTTTAATGTTCAATTTTTAATTATAAACTTTGTGCCTACTCTTAATGTTTATAATATTAAATATTTTTTAAGCAGTATATTTTGTGAAAATTGAACTATTTTCAATAAAATTTTAGGATTTTTATTTTCTTTTGATACAATCAAATATTCCTTTCAGTTTATTTAATATTTTTTCGAATTCTATTACTCATTTCAACCTTAAAGAAAAAGCATCGATTTCATTTTTACATATGAGTTGCGAAACCGTTCGGTCATCCGCATCTTAGGGAGGCGCTATTTGTATAAAAATCGAAGAAGTTTTTTGTGCTTAATTACTTCTCTTCATATAGTTCTAATTTAGTTCTAGCTCTGGTCCAGTTCTGTTTTAGTTCTGTTCTGGTTGTGTTCTAGTTGTGTTCTAGTTCTGTTCTACTTCTCTTCTAGATCTGTTCTAGTTCTGTTCTAGTTCTGTTCTAGTTCTGTTCTAGTTCTGTTCTAGTTCTGTTCTAGTTCTGTTCTAGTTCTGTTATATTTCTGTTCTAGTTCTGTTCTAGTTCTGTTCTAGTTCTGTTCTAGTTCTGTTCTAGTTCTGTTCTAGTTCTGTTCTAGTTCTGTTCTAGTTCTGTTCTAGTTCTTTTCTAGTTCTGTTCTAGTTCTGTTCTAGTTCTGTTCTAGTTCTGTTCTAGTTCTGTTCTAGTTCTGTTCTAGTTCTGTTCTAGTTCTGTTCTAGTTCTGTTCTGTTCTAGTTCTGTTCTGTTCTAGTTCTGTTCTAGTTCTGTTCTAGTTCTGTTCTGTTCTGTTCTAGTTCTGTTCTAATTCTGTTCTAGTTCTGTTCTAGTTCTGTTCTAGTTCTGTTCTGTTATAGTTCTGTTCTAGTTCTGTTCTAGTTCTGTTCTAGTTCTGTTCTAGTTCTGGTCTAGTTCTGTTTTAGTTCTGTTTTAGTTCTGTTTTAGTTCTGTTTTAGTTCTGTTCTAGATCTGTTCTTGTTCTGTTCTAGTTTTGTTCTAGTTTTGTTCTAGTTTTGTGCTAGTTCTGTTCTAGTTCTGTTCTGTTCTAGTTCTGTTTTAGTTCTGTTATAGTTCTGTTTTAGTTCTGTTTTAGTTTTGTTTTAGTTCTGTTTTAGTTTTGTTCTAGTTCTGTTCTAGTTCTGTTCTAGTTCTGCTCTAGTTCTGTTCTAGTTGTATTCTAGTTCTGCTCTGTTTTAGTTTTGTTCTAGTTCTGGTCTAGTTCTGTTTTAGTTCTGTTTTAGTTCTGTTTTAGTTCTGTTCTAGTTCTGTTCTAGTTCTGTTCTAGTTCTGTTCTAGTTCTGTTCTAGTTCTGTTCTAGTTCTGTTCTAGTTCTGTTCTAGTTCTGTTCTAGTTCTGTTCTAGTTCTGTTCTAGTTCTGTTCTAGTTCTGTTCTAGTTCTGTTCTAGTTCTGTTCTAGTTCTGTTCTAGTTCTGTTCTAGTTCTGTTCTAGTTCTATTCTAGTTCTGTTCTAGTTCTGCTCTAGTTCTGCTCTAGTTCTGCTCTAGTTCTGATCTAGTTCTGCTCTAGTTCTGTTCTAGTTGTATTCTAGTTCTGCTCTGTTCTAGTTCTGTTCTATTTCTGTTCTAGTTCTGCTCTGTTCTAGTTCTGTTTTAGTTCTTTTCTAGTTTTGTTTTAGTTATGTTCGAGTTCTGGAAGGAAATGGATGACCGTTATATATTTTTCACCGATTTTTTCCTCAAAAAATAAAGCATTTCAGTAAAAGTTTGAAAATAAAATCATACTTTTATCTTTTATACGTAGAGTTTTTGTTGCTGATGAAAATTCGTCGCAACATATGAATTCATATGTGTTCATACAACTACAACTACGTCTTGTGTCTTTAATATGACATTTTTTATTTCCTTTTCCATCATCTATAAAAGACTTTTTGAATAATTTATTAGAAATTGTGTGAGCGAGGGAGTATATACATAGTGTTTTTTCTATAGTTTCCAAAGGATTAACAGTTTGAAAATGGACTTTGCTTGTAACTCAATCATACGTGGACTGGTGGGTAAAAAATTTTGAAAAAAATAAAATGCACTGAAGCCTAGTTAAACAGATAAAATTATTTGAAAAAATATGTTTTAATATATGATTTCGAAAGAAAAATAGTAAAATATATTAAGCATTTGAACATCGTTCTATATGATTTGATGATTTCTTCAAAATTTAAATCGTTGTGCCGTTAAATGTAGGCAAAGTGTATTAATAAAAGATAAGATCCAAAGTAGAACTTAAAATATACAAGAAATAGTCTTAAAATAACAGAGTAAGAAAAAGTGAAAATAAAAAAGGATAAAAGCAAATACTCTTCATAACTTAATTTCTGGTAACACTTGTCATAAGATGCTTTTCTTGTTCTAAAAATATGTGTATCTGAAAAAAAAAAAATTAAAGAAAAAAATCCAAACTAAAAAAACATAAAAAGGAAATGTCGAAAAAAAGGTTATATATATCAACTCGAAGGACATGTGTGCATATTTAAAAATTTGTTTAACAACTTTAAAACTATTTTAAACATTTTTCTCGCATAAATTAAATTAACTCGAGGTTATGATAGCATTAAAACATTAGCAATATAAAATAAACTTTTCTATGTTTTTTGCTGCCAATTTAATTTTTTTTTTAAATTTAAGAAAAAAAAAATCAAACTTTTATATTGGGTACTAAATGTTTTAGTCCCACGGCAAAAGGAATACATTAACAAAAACAAATAGTGAAAGGACTGGTGATAAATTTGTATTCAATGTTTCCAAATTTTCCTTATGAAGTTTTAAACATAATACAAAATATACTTAAGGGCATTAAATGTATAGTATACTTTATGGATGCACTGCTTACTTGTCACTAGTGGTGCTAACAAAACCATAAACTTTTTTCTTTTAATTTTTTTAATTTGAGTTCTTGCTTTTATACTAAACTAATCTAAAAACTATATTTGACAGAATTGTAGTTACCCAAGTTTTTTTGCATAATTGCTACTGCCAAAATCTACTAAAAACATAGAAATCTACAAAAAACAGGGTTACGAAAATATTCCCCAAAACTTCTAATTAAATTGAGTTACACAAAAATTCAACATTTTAAAGCATTTAGGGGATAAAAATGTAGAAAAAAACCAAATAATTTCCAAGTACCATTATTGGCTTCACAAACCATGTAATTCAGAAGTCTTTATGTGGAGACTAAACTGAGAAAAAAACACACAAAAATATGTGCAACACTGAATACTCTTGTATCTAGAGATTATGTTAAGTCACTACTATTAACAACAAAACTCATCATAGAGGAAGTTGAAAAACAAAAAAAATATAAATTTGACTCATCATGCAAATATTTTGTAGTGTTTCCCATATAAGTAAGTTCACTCCCTAAGCGTGTACAAATTTGCAAACTATAGTTTGATGACTATCGTGGTTTATGCTTTATTGCTAACAGAGTGGTAGAGCAGAACAAATAGATGATAGTAGACTAGTCCATAGACTAGACTATAGACTAGACTATAGACTAGACTATAGACTAGACTATAGACTAGACTATAGACTAGACTATAGACTAGACTATAGACTAGACTATAGACTAGACTATAGACTAGACTATAGACTATACTATAGACTAGACTATAGACTATACTATAGACTAGACTATAGACTAGACTATAGACTAGACATTAGACTAGGCTATAGATTTAAGTATAGACTATTTTATTGACTAGACTGAAGACAAAACTACAGACTAAAGTAATAACTATGAACTAGACTAAAGAGTACACAATAGACATGACTGTAGACTAAAGTATAAACTATGCTATAGAGTTGATTATAGATTGGACAAACACAGAAGAAGCTACGCATCTGTTTTTGCAAATTTCTTTGGCTGCTGTTTAATACCCTTTTTGAGGAGAGTAAAAATCCTAAATAAAATAAAATTAAAAAAAACAAAATTAAACTGAATGGATGTGCATCATGGCGTATAAGTTATTTTTTCAGCATCATTGCTTCAACGAATGAATACTGAATGCGTAACAGTAAGTGAATGTATGAGTGTTTATAGTAAATCTCACAATACAATGTTTTTTGTATATATGTACATTTCTGTGCATATGTATGGTTAAGTATGTGTGTGTAGCTGTGTGTTTGTTTGTATATAATTGCAAAAATTTATAAAATAATCCACAAGAAAGAAGTTCATATAAAAAATTGTGTAGCATCATGATTGTCTAGAAGAGGAATTTGTATATTTTTATTTTATACATTCATTTGCAAACGATATAAATTTACCAGACTCTTGCTTAGGGGTTTTTCACAACCGGGTTGTGAATAAGTGTAGATCTGTCTGTCTGTCAGTGTTGGGTGTGTGGAATAAAGCAACAATAAACATGTTTCAAAACATGTCAAATCAACGTTGATCCATTAATCATTTTCTACATGTTAAGGATATTTTGCTTCATTATATCTCTACACAAATGATACAAAACATACAAAGACACCGATATGTATACATAAATAAATACATATATACATACACATATGTTTGTAGTCATGATATTTCAGAAAAAGTATATATGTTTCCTTATTTATCCAGGCATTTCTCCTGTGAAGGATTTATTTTATTTTTATTGTATATTTTTATATTTTGCAATTTAATTTTTATGGTTTATTTGTTTTTCATTGGGGAATTTATTAGTTCTTTTACATATTTTAAAGTTTTTATTGGAATTTTAAATGTTTAAATATTTTTTGGGAGCAGAGAATTATTTTTACAGACAAATTCACAATAGTTTCAATATTTTACTTACAATATCCTCTAGCCACTTTGCTTTTTACGTTCGTCGCTAAAATTAATTTTCTACCTGTATACACATATGTTTATACATATGTATATGTATGTGTATATTTGCTTTGATACTGTTCAGTTGTATGTCCGTCCCTTGGTTTATTGTGTAAATTTTTTTCTGCCTTTTGGTGTAAACATGTCACATTATTTTAAGGTTGAAAATCTAGAATTTCATTTTCCTTGAGTGATTTTTAATGTAAATTACACATATGTGTATGAATAAATTTATAGGGTGTAATTTTTGGGTATGTAAGCAATTGTGACTTGTTGATAAATTTATTTATATGCTTAATAAAATGAATTAATTTGTTAAATAAAATGGAAAAAAATTAAGCAATTCCCAAGATTATATTATTAGAAGAAATTTAAAAGAGAATTGCGGCAAAATTTAAGTAAATACTGATCAAAATTAGTTTTAGTAAAAAATGTTCTGTTCTAGTTCAATTCTAGTTTAGTTCTAGTTCAGTGCTAGTTCAGTTCTAGTTCAGTTCTAATTCAGTTCTAGTTCAGTTCTAGTTCAGTTCTAGTTCTGTTCTAATCCAGTTCTAGTTCAGTCCTAGTTCAGTTCTAGTTCTGTTCTAATACAGTTCTAGTTCAGTCCTAGTTCAGTTCTAGTTCAGTTCTAGTTCAGTTCTAGTTCAGTTCTAGTTCAGTTCTAGTTCAGTTCTAGTTCAGTTCTAGTTCAGTTCT
>NC_060951.1:32683941-32715255 GCF_022045245.1 Lucilia cuprina | reverse complement strand
TACAAAAAAAAAAACATCTCTTTGTATGAACACACGAGTAAATTCTACTGTAACCCAGCAAATTGTTTTGTTTTAATTTAACACAAATTTACTATATAAAGGAAATGAATTAAATTGTATTTAGTAAGTGATATAAAAAGTCGTATAACTTGAAAACTGGTACAATTAGAGTCATCAAATTTTGCACAGTCAACTTTGACATTCATAGGAATGTTTTTAAACAAAATGGGCAAAATGACTATAGTAGACGTGGCATCTTTCAACTTAAGAAAATATTTTTATATATAACAGTTAGATTCCTGAAATTTTGTCGAATACAATATGATTATTATTTACGAGAAAAACTGAGCAGACTAGCAGCAGAGGGCGTGGCATCAAACATATTTATTAAATACAAAAATAGGTTTATCTTGCAAACTATTAGAGTACTACTTATCAAAAGAGAAATTTATTAAAAATTTTTCTATAAAACAAGTAGGAAAGTATAGTTGGACATCGCCGAACATGTTATACCCACCCTACACCATGAGTATATTTCAAAAATTTAAAAAATGTTTGTGTTGATTTTCACTTTAATTCCAAAGTATTTAAGTAACTTATTGATGAAAAACTAATTTTCTAGAAAAGGCTTTATATGGTAGTTAGGGTCAAACATAAAATTAAAATTTTTTATAAATCATAAATGTTTTATAAGAAAATCCATTGAAAATTTTATAAAAATGTAATTAATGAAACATCTTCTTTTAAAGGAGAAATTTATAAGAAATTCTTTATAAAAAGAAAAACTTATCGAAAATTTTTTTAAAAAAGAAAAAAAATATTTATAAAAAGAAAAAAAAAAACATAAATGTTCTTTTAAAACTTAAAGTTTTTGAAAAAAAGAAAAATTTTCGAAAATTTTCTATAAAATAAAAAATTTATCGAAAATTTTCTATAAAATAGAACATTTTTCGAAAATTTTCTATAAAATAAAAAAAAGAAAATTTATCGAAAATTTTCTATAAAATAGAAAATTTATCGAATATTTTCTATAAAATAAAAAATTTATCGAAAATTTTGTATAAAATAGAAATTTATTGAAAATTTTCTATAAAAAGAAAATTTATTGAACATTTTCTATAAAAAGAAATTTATCGAAAATTTTCTATAAAAATAAAAATTTATCGAAAATTTTCTATAAAAATAAAAATTTATCGAAAATTTTCTATAAAAATAAAAATTTATCGAAAATTTTCTATAAAAATAAAAAAATATCGAAAATTTTCTATAAAATAGAAAATTTATCAAAAATTATCTATAAAAAAGAAAACTTATCAAAAATTTTCTATAAAATAAAAAAAAATTTCTATAAAATAGAGAATTTATCGAAAATTTTCTATAAAATAGAGAATTTATCGAAAATTTTCTATAAAATAGAGAATTTATCGAAAATTTTCTATAAAATAGAGAATTTATCGAAAATTTTCTATAAAATAGAGAATTTATCGAAAATTTTTAATAAAATAGAGAATTTATAGAAAATTTTCTATAAAATAGAGAATTTATCGAAAATTTTCTATAAAATAGAGAATTTATCGAAAATTTTCTATAAAATAGAAAATTAATCGAAAATTTTCTATAAAATAGAAAATTAATCGAAAATTTTCTATAAAATAGAAATTTAATCGAAAATTTCTATAAAATAGAAAATTTATCGAAAATTTTCTATACAATATACATTTTTCTTTTCTTTTTTTGTGTAAAAAGAAAATTTATCGAACATTTTCTGTTAAAGAAGAATTTATCGAAAATTTTCTATAAAATAGAGAATTTATCGAAAATTTTCTATAAAATAGAGAATTTATCGAAAATTTTCTATAAAATAGAGAATTTATCGAAAATTTTTAATAAAATAGAGAATTTATCGAAAATTTTTAATAAAATAGAGAATTTATCGAAAATTTTCTATAAAATAGAGAATTTATCGAAAATTTTCTATAAAATAGAGAATTTATCGAAAATTTTCTATAAAATAGAAAATTAATCGAAAATTTTCTATAAAATAGAAAATTAATCGAAAATTTTCTATAAAATAGAAATTTAATCGAAAATTTCTATAAAATAGAAAATTTATCGAAAATTTTCTATACAATATACATTTTTCTTTTCTTTTATTGTGTAAAAAGAAAATTTATCGAACATTTTCTGTTAAAGAAAAATTTTTCAAATAATATATATTTTTTGTAATTTATAAATCAACTATTGACTGGGTTGTAAAAAAATTATCTGTCTGACAACTTTACAGTGATCTCGAAAAAAACATATTGAAACACGCAATACAATTTTCTGCTTTTGTATTTTGAATATTGACAGGAAATTGACAAATGTATACGTGTGAATAAGTTCTTTATACCTTATTTGAGTAAATGTGGTAGTGCGTGTTTTGGTGAGTTAGTGTGTGTGTGTGTGTTTGACACAAAGAAACGGATATTAGTTTTGTGGTTGTTTGTAAATATGGCCGAAGGCTTGAGTTTGTATATTTATTTTATTGTTACTTTTTTTGTTTAAATTATATTTTATTTTTGATTTATTTTTGTTAGAAGGTTGACAATTTTCCAAACCAGTGTCTAAAGGATAAGGGGTTTTTGTCATTTTAGTTTTGAATAGAGATATATATTCTAGAAAAAAGTCAAGATTTTTTCAATTTTATTTCTCTTTAGCTTTATTTATAAAGCTGCGAAACTTCATATGTAACCTCAAAATATTTTCACCTCAAACAAGACTTAATGAAACATTTTAAAAATCCCTAAACCAAAAACATTCTACAATTCAAAAAATGTTGCAACTTGTAACACCCACTGGTTATAAATTTAAATGACCTCCTAAAACAATTGAAACCGCTTTAATAGAACAACAGAAAACAAACAAAATAAAAACACTAATAAAGAAAACAAGCGACAAAACTATGACCCAAATCCGTTTAAAATGGCAATTTCTATTTTTTTTTTTTTTTTTTTTTTGAAAACATGTATTCATTTCAAAACAATTGTTACTACCTGGATATGTTTTTGTGCAAAACCACCAGCATCACTTGTACCTTGACAATAAAAGCAGCAACAATCGCTAAAACCAGCAAATAAACAATGACGACAATAATACCCTGCTATGTTTTCTATGGAAAAGGATCTGCATTTCGATGTTTTCTAAAATGTTCAATAAAAAGAAAATTTTTCAAAATTTGTTTTATAAAACAAAAATCAAAACAATATAAAATTTTTTTATAACTTACCTCATGAACAACAAGTAGAGTATCTTAAAAATTAGCAAATTTTTGTTCCTCAATTGCTAAAACTTTATTTAACAACAACAAAAGCAATTGTTACAATTCGTGTCCATTTTCTATCCTGTATCCTGCATATCTTTTTGTTTGAACAATTTTCTATTTAACTCTATGTTTTTTTTTTTTTTTATTTAAACCATATAGTTTCCTCAACACTGGCCCAACAATTGAAACCAAATCAAGAGGATCCTTGTAAAGTTAAAGGTCGTGTCGTTGGTGATGTTACATATTGTGACCGCTATTGGGAGTGTGTCAATAATCAACCGGAATTGTATGATTGTCCAAATGGTCTTGTCTTTGCCGGTAAACATCGCGGTGTTACGGAAGGCTGTGATTATCCATGGCGTGCCAACTATTGTGAGGATAAGCAATTAGCAAGTGAGTATTTTAATAAATAAAAAAACACAACACAAAAACATGGCAAAATGTAATAACAATTTTGTTTAGAGGTAATTTACAATACGTTGTGCAGTTATTTGATGAAAAAAAAAGACTAGACTATAGACTAGACTATAGACTAGACTATAGACTAGACTATAGACTAGACTATAGACTAGACTATAGACTAGACTATAGACTAGACTATAGACTAGACTATAGACTAGACTATAGACTAGACTATAGACTAGACTATAGACTAGACTATAGACTAGACTATAGACTAGACTATAGACTAGACTATAGACTAGACTATAGACTATACTATAGAATAGACTATAGACTAGACTATAGACTATAGACTAATAGACTAGAATATAGGCTGCACTATAGACTAGGTAGATTATAAACAAGACCATAGACTAGACTAACAATAGTAGTATTAAGCCTATTGAGTATATTTCATATTACTGCATTACTACTGCAGGAGTTATTTCTGAATTTACTTCATTAGGTTGCTTTCACTTTTATACAACAATTCTAAGCACTTTTAATCCAATGACATACTTTTCTAACATTATTCCTTTTTCTTATGTTGGATCATATATTAAAAACATCTTTTCAAAGGCAACCTAGATTTTCCAACAGGCTTTTCATGATAATCATAAAAACCAATTAAGACGAACATATATACTACATATGTCCTTAAAAAGGGATGCTCAAAACGAGAATTTGTAAACATACACAAATTTTTTCTGGCCATTACCGTACAAAAAATTATTTTAAGAAACCCAAGATTTATTCTCTTATACACAGCCATTAAATGGTCAATTGAATAAGTCCCTAAAAAACCGAAACAAAAGCCAAAAAGTATACCAATTAATGCAAAATCATACACGTGTGTATCTCTATGTATAAACGTAATTGTGGCTCTATGGCAAAATCATACAGAATTGTGTAGAATTGTTGTATAGAATACCTTGCAATTGATTCAAAAACAACCTCAATTGCTTAAACAGATCTAAGGTTTTTTTGGAGTATCAGCAGTAAATGAAAAAAATACAATTATATATAAGAACAAAGTGTTTGCGTATCTACATATATAGCATTGACTGTCTACTAATAGAATATTGTTTAGCATGATTTGGGTATATGTAGATAGAATGCTTGAACAAATATGTTTACAGAAAATTGGTTGTATTTTACGTCGTACTGTTGGCACTGCTGCTGCTGTTGTCGTTGTTGTTGTTGTTATTGTTGTCATTGTTGTTTCAAATACCAAACGGTTAAAATACTAGCAAAAACAAAAAACTATTAAAAGTGACAATTTATTGGAACCAACATACCAATATTAAGAACAACAACAATTCTACCTACTATTGCAATTACTGTTGAACATTTAGTCTATTGCAAATGCAGTCAGACGGACAGATAGATAGTCACAAACCGATCGAATTGTAGAACATGAGGTTTTTATGTAGATTTTCTTAAAAGAATGTGACTGTTAATTTGTTTTTAATGTTGCAAATTTCTAGAGCTGAAACTCATTTATAGGCTGAAACGCAGTAGGAACTTGATTAACGTGATTCCATTATTCGATAAAAATATCTGTTAAAAACTTGCCGAAATTGGCACTTAATTATATGGGAAAATAGATAGATTGCTTCCGGTCCCGACCATCAAATTGAGGGTTATTTCGTAGGAAAATAGTATGTTTAAACTAATTTTTATATCAGGGTTTAAGACTCACTGCATGTGGATGCAATCTAATGTCGAATGTAACATATTTTCTAGATGCAATTAGAGTTTTCAGCAAATTATTAATAAAACGGTAAATAGCTTTCGGTATAGACTGGACTATTCTCTATAATCAGGTTTATAGACTATAGTCTGGACTATAGATAATTGTCTGGAAAATATACCATAGTCTGGTCTATGTAATAGTCTGGACTGTAAACTATAGTCTGTATATAGACAATATTCTGAATTATAAATAATAGTTTGGAATTTATACTATAGCCTGCACAATATACAATAGCCTGGACTATAGATAATATTCTGGACTATAGACTATTGTCTGAACTATAGACAATAGCCAGAATTGTAGATTTTTGTCTGGGCTATAGACCATAACCCTTACTTTAGACTATAATCTGGACTTTAGACTATCGTCTTGACTATAGACTATCGTCTGAACTATAGTCTAACAACAACTATAGTCTGCACAATAGACTTTAGTCTGGACTATAGACTATAGTCTGGAAAATAGATTATAATCTGGACAAGAGATTATAGTCTGGATTATAGACTATAGTCTGGAATAAAGACTATAGTCTTAACTTTAGATAATAGTCTTAACTTTATACTATAGTCTTAACTTTAGACTATAGTCTTAACTTTAGACTATAGTCTTAACTTTAGACTATAGTCTTAACTTTAGACTATAGTCCTATTTTAAGACTATAGTCTGGACTTAAGACTATAGTTTGGACTTTAGACTATAGTCTGGATTAAAGACTATAGCCTGGACTATAAACTATAATCAAGTCTGGACTATAGACAATAGCCTGGACTATAGATAATAGTCTGGACTACAGATAGTAGTCTGGACTGTAGACTATACTACAGCCTGGGCTATAGACTACAGTCTGGACTATAGACTTCAGTCTGGACTATAGACTACAGTCTGGACTATAGCCTAGACTATATACTACTGCCTAGTCCAGACTATAACCTATAGTCCAGACTATAACCTATAGTCCAGACTATAGCCTATAGTCCAGACTATAACCTATAGTCCAGACTATAGCCTATAGTCCAGACTATAACCTATAGTCCAGACTATAGCCTATAGTCCAGACTATAGCCTATAGTCCAGACTATAGCCTATAGTCTATAGCCCAAACTATAGTCCAGGCTGTAGTGTATATCCCAGACTATAGTCCAGACTGTTGTCTATAACCCAGGCTGTAGTACATAGTCTGGAGTATAGACTATAGTCTGGACTATAGACTGTACTATAGTCTGGACTATAGACTGTACTATAGACTGTACTATAGTCTGGACTATAGTCTGGACTGTCGACTGTTGTTTGAACACAGAGTGGACTATAAGCCATGGTCTAGACTATAAATTATAGACTAGACTATAGCCTAGGAGTCTCGAGCGCAGACTATAGTCCGGGCCAAAAAATATATTGTTCTAGGAATTTTCATTATAAAAAAAACCCTATTTGCTATAACTGAAGAATTTTTTTGAAAACACAAAAAAAACACACATATACAAAATCCATTTACCTGGACATATCTTATGATGCAACCGATACATATGCATTAATTGTTTAACAATGGTTTTCCACAAGTATAAGTTGCTTTAGTGGCTCTTGTCTTGTGCTTGCTCTGCATTCAATAGTCTTTGGATGCACATTAAGCTGGCATTTAATCTCTATATGCACGTATCCAAGCATAAATGGGCAACATGTTGCGAGTATTTTACAGCGATTAAGAACATATGTATGTGTCTGTATGTGTTGTCCCCATAAATGTGTAGTTTTGAAATTGTGTAGCAGTGGTTTTTATTAATTCAAAAAGTTCTGTTTGGCTGCATGATGAGTTTTTTTTAATTTCGTTTTTTTTTTAATCAACAGATGGTCCCATTTCCACAGAACATTGCGACTGGTTGTATGGTATATTTGGTCATGAAACATCATGCACACGTTATTGGACTTGTTGGAATGGTACAGCAACAGAGCAGTTATGTATTGGTGGTTTACTCTACAATGAGAACGCTCACAGCTGCGATTGGCCTGAAAATGTCGATGGTTGTCAAAAACATCGTAAGTATTACACTTCTTTATATATTTTTTGCAAATTCTCTAATGTGTTTGTAGCTGTTATTTAAAGTTATACTTTGATTTGTTTGATTTAATTTATTTTAATTGTTAACTAGATAAATCGTTAATCACTATTGATTTTTTTCACATTTGTTACTTGTTCATTGAATGGCATTTAGTTAAATAGTTTTTGTTGGTATAATTTATTAAATTATTTACTTGTAAGTGAATCAGTTTGTTAAAGGTTAAATACTAATTACAAATGTTAGACATTGTTTTGACGATTTCGGTTTTAATAAACATTTTTTCGATAAATTTAAATTTTTTGAAACATTTTTCATAAATTTTATTGTTGTAGGTAATTTTTCATACATTTTTCTTATTATAGAAAATAGTCCGCAATTTTTTATTTCATATTTTTATCTTAAACTCCCTTTTTAAATACAAGACATAACTACATAGCGTATGATTATTGAATATTTATATTAAATATTAAGTATACGTCCTTTGTGTTAAAAAGTCTGCGAAAAAGAAACCTATCAACAAAAAAATAAAATCTTAAAATATTTTCTCTACAACTCCCGACAATTTGTACCAACAATCAAAGAACTTGTGCCAGCTACTCATACCTGAAAGTATTTCCATGATTTATGTAAATTTTATATAAACACATTTTTCAATTTCTTATATTTTTTTTTTGTCTTTTTTACTTTTCTTTTTATTTTGTTTTTGTTTGTGGCATTCCTGCCTACTGTGTGTTTGTCTTATGCAACCGTCCATGAATAAAATGCCATTAACAATAACAAAAAAACACATAACTGTGTAACCATGTCATCATCATCATCATCCACATTCTCATCTTCAATTTTATCACTTACACACTCACACACACAAACACACTGACTGCAGCTCTTTGCAATGAGGATGCTAATGGTAATGTTCCTTTGGGTAAATCATGCAATCGTTATTGGCAATGTCAGGGTGGTTATCCACGTTTACAACGTTGCCCAGCCATGCTTGTCTTCGATAGGCATTCATTACGTTGCGTTGTGCCACCAACAGAAGAATGTGATATCCCAACAACACCGACTCCTCTAGATGGCGATGGTGAAAATAACAATGTCAGCGGTGGTCATTCAGCGAAAGATGAACAGGAACGTAAGGTAAGTGCCCAAGGGGGGTTACATTATGAAAATATGTATTGATGAGGGAGAGCATGTAGTTATTTTACTTAATGTTTGTACGTTACGCAATATTTGTGCATTTAATAACTGTAACAAATGAGTAGAAGACAGCGAAAAGAGTATTTATTGCTATAAATTGTTGTGCAAATAGTAAAGGGTGTCAGGTTTAATGACGGCGATAGTGTTAACGCAAAATTTTAAAATATGTGTTGAAAAAGCTTAAAGTTAAAGCAAAATTTTGAATGAAAGCTTCATAGCAATAATAGTGAAATATAAACATTTGTGGGGAGAGTATAATGCGTTTGTGCTGATGTTTGTAACACAAAAAATATTGGTTCTACAATTTATAGTATGCCAAATGGGTGAGAATCACTTTCTGAGTCGATTTAGATATATCCGTCCATATGTCCGTCTGTCTATCCGTCCGCCTGTCTGTCTATCTGTATGTCTGTCCGTCCGCCTGTCTGTCTGTCTGGGCGTTCAAGTCAAGCTTTTACACACGCTACAGGTAACAATGTTTAACATAAGTTGAAAAAATTTGGTATATACTCTTCTTTTGATCTACTCATAATTATGTTAAATGTTGTAGTGTGATAACAAAACTCGGCAAAACTTTGTTTTATAAAAATCGAAATAACAGTGTAGATTTTCGTAATGATCCGGTCTCATTTGATCCAAGACACCAAACAAACTCGCTTTAAGAAAACGACTTGTAGGTCACAAGTCAGTTAAAAACACTATTAACAAAAATATTCTTTAAAAAACTTTATCGGATATGAAAAAAACTTTCTTTACAAAATATCGTTTTAAATGTTTAAAAAAACTTTTATTTAAGAAAAATGTTTCTTTCAAAAAACTTTTTAAAACATTTCTTAAAAAAATATTTTATTAATCATTTTTAGAAAAAGTTTTAAATATGAATTAAATTTTTTCTTAAAAAAGCTTGAAACTTCGTAAAAAGCTTAATTTTTCTATGAAAAGGTCTTCTAGAAAACCTTTTGAAAAAGTTTTTATTAAATGTTTGAAAAAAAGCTTTTAATAAGGAGTGAGATCGAAAAATTCTTAACACACGTTTTTCATTACATTTTTCAACCAAAGTATTATTTGATTTTTTTTTGATCAAGTTACCTTTGAAAAACATGTCAGTTATTATGTGTAATGTCAATTATATTAATTTTTTTGTTAATCTGATTAAAATGAGTGACCAGAAAAAAGTGCGTACTGAAATTATTAAATATTTTCAACTAAACCCAACTTGGTCTTACAAAAAGTTGGCCAAGCATACAAAGGTCTGCCGTCAAACTGTTTCCAATATTATTAAACAGTACCGGGAGAACTTGTCAGTTGATAGAAAACATGGTTCAGGTAGAAGGAATGGTCCACATGATGTTTCTAAAGCCAATAAAATAGAAAAGAGCTCCCAACACATCCGGTAGGAAAGCAGCTCGGTTAGCTCAGTGCTCGGACTATTTGGTACGAAAGTTAAAGCTAATGCAGGTTTAAAAACCTACAAGGCTCAAAAAGTTCCTGACAGGAACGCTGCTAAAAATTTAGAGGCCAAAAACAGAGCACGGAAATTAAAGTCAAGTTTTATAAAAAAATATTCTTGCTGCATAATGGATGACGAAACGTATGTTCTGGCAGATTTTTCGCAACTTCCAGGTCAAAAGTTTTATGTTGCTGATGCTCGAGGAATGTTGAAGAAAAGTTTAGGACCCAAAGGCAGACAAAATTTTCCATAAAGTTCTTGGTAGGGCAAGCAATATGCAGTTGCGGCAAAAGAAGCCAATCATTTGTTACAACGGCTCTATAAATACCGAAATTTACATCAAGGAATGTTTACAAAAAAGGCTGCTTCCATTCATAGACTTCATAATGTGTCCACTTATTTTGGGCCTGACTTGGCATCCTGTCACTATGGTAAACAAGCCCTTGAGTGGTACAAGAACAATAATGTGGTATTTGTACCAAGAGAGGCAAATCCTCCAAACTGCCCGGAGCTAAGGCCAGTAGAGAGATATTGGGCTCTTGTTAAAAGAGAATTGAAGAGTACAAAAAAGGTGTCCAAAAGTGTGGTAGATTTTAAACGGAGATGGACTACATGTTCGAGCAAAGTGACAGAAAGCACTATAAAAACGTTAATGGAAGGGTTTCCGAAAAGGGTTCAAAATTTCATCACTAGTGATTAAAACTATAAAAATATTTTTTTTTTTGTAAATTGTAATAATAATTTGAATCAAATAAAAAAAAATAAAGCTGTAAGTTTAGTGGTTTCTTTTTTATGTTAAGAATTTTTCGATCTCACTCCTTAAGCTTTTTCTAAAAATTTTGCTATGGAAAAGTTCTGAAAAATCTTCTATAAAGTTTTTTTATGTTTTCTTATTTTAAAGCTTGAAAACTCATGAAAATGGGGTTTTTATCTAAAAAGCTTCTAAAAAGTATCTTAAATTTTTTTTAAATTGAAATAAGTGCCCAACGGCTCGACATAGAGTCAATGCATCCGAAAAAGACAGTAATGTCTATTTACGTTTACCCACCTGATAGGCTCTACTTCGTCTGTCGTCCCAGATGTACTCTTTGTAAACGTGGGTAAAGACAATCGTTACTAAAGTATCCCCATAGTAAGCAAGGGAGTGGACACTTGAAAAACAAACTTAAGCTTTATGCTGGCTCTTCCTCGTAGGACAAGCACATATATCATGAGGACGCTCTGAGGTCTAAATATAACCTTAAATAGTAAAGGTTAAATGTATAGTTTGGGACTGTTCGACCAAACTGCTGGGTATTTAATAAAAAGCTTTTAAAAGGTTTTTTTAGAAAAGTTTTTTTACGAATCTTTGAATAACCTTTTTAGTAAAGTAATCTTGTTATAAAAAGCTTTTAAACTCCTGAAAAGTTTGTTATGAAAAAACTTTTGTTAAAAAACATTATAAGGAAAAACTATAAAGCTTTGAAAGAGCTTTTTATTAAAACACTTTTATGAGAAATAAAAAGTTTTTTATAGAAAAGATAAAAAAAGTTTTTAAAAAGCTTTTTATGGAAAAGCTTAATAAAGTTTTAAGAAAGCTTAAAAAATGATAAAGCTTTAAACAAGTTAAATAAAGCTTTGAATTTAAAATCTAAAAACATTTTTATGAAAAATCGTCTAAATCCAGAAATTTTACTTGTTTTTTGTAAAAATAATTTTATATAAAAAACAGTTATAAAGCTTTTCTAATATAAATTAGATTCTTATATTTATCATTTAAACTTCAACAGGAGAAGGGTTTTTCTAAATGACGTTTGTAATAATTGTAACATTTTTTTTAAACTCTTTTTCTCCTGCACCCTGTAAATAAATATCTTATGTTCATTATAGTCTTGCCCACCCCTTCATCAAAACAATGCCATACACCCGCCGACATTTTTGCATATTTGCTTTTTTTTTTTTTTGTTAAGTGTTTGATTTATGTTTTTCTGTTTTCTGGTTAAATTTCATTTTTATACCTCGGACTATTAATATTTCATTCTATAGAAATATTTCAACGTACAGCGTCAGCACCCACCCTCAGCAAATTTTGACTTGAACAAAGTACAGACTATTTGAAATGAACAAAACAAAAAAACTACATTTAAGAAGGGGTAACAGGTTGTGGCCATTTTCTCTTTAATGTCTGCTTAGTATAGAATAAAAATTTACATATTCCTAAAATTGTTTTGTGATTAATTGTTTGCTGTTGGTATTTTTTTTTTTGTATTCAAATGGCCTTGTTTTTTTTTCTTTTGTCGGTTATTGTTTAATGATAATAATGGTTGGTGGGTGTTATTTGTTGTTCTATTATTGTTGCTATTTTGTTTAACAAATTTATAGGTTTGTACAGCTAAATACTTATATACATACGTCTGTCTGTACGCCCAATTTGTTTAGCAAAAGGTTTTATTTTGTTACTTTCGGTTTAATGCAGAGTCTAATGAAAAATGTTGTGGCCAAATTTAAGGAAATTAAGTCGGAAATAAAGAGTTATTTATCTTTCTTTGTTTTTGTATGGGCGTTTTTAGATTAGTTTTGTAAGTTTGTTTAAAGGCTGTTCTAAGTATTACTAACAGTTTTTAAATGATGTGTTGAAAGAATTTAGAACACGCTTTTATAATTTAGCCGAAATAAAAACTTGTTGATACTAATGAAAACTAAGGCTTTAAGGTTTGTTTTGCAATTCAATTTTTGTTACAACCAGTTGCAGTTATCAGAGAAAGTGTTTCACAAATGCTAAAGTTTATCACAAAGTGACTGGCAAACTTAACTTATTAATTTCTCTATAGATTTGCTAAATCTTTCATAATTCATTAATCTATTGCATCACTTGCAAAAAAAGTTTAACTCCAAAACAATATTAATATAAATTTCACTGTTTATTTTTTTATATAAAAGGAAGTTCATGTATAGGTTAATTCAGTTTTTAGAGTACAAGACTTTAATCTTAAAGAAAACAGAATCAAAAGTGGAGTTAATTACTTTCGCAACTAAGCCTTTTCCATTTAGTATTAACAAATTTTTAGTTTTTTTTTTTTCTTTCTCAATACTTTTACAAACTGACACAAGCAAAAGTTTTGCATTGTTACAAAATCTCAATAACAAGAAATTTTAACTTTTAATCACCTTTTTCATAAATAGGAATAACTAGGAATAACAACAAAAATTTATTTTTCAACTGAAACGTAACACAGAACATCATTAAAAAAGTTAAAGTTTTATTTGATGTTGTTGTGCGGAACTAAAACTTAATTTTTATACCCTACACCACTTTAGTGGAGGAGGATATATTGCGACTATGCTGATGTTTGTAACACACAATAATATTGGTCCTATATCCACCTTAAGTATAGAATAGTTTTCTAAGGCGATTTAGCTATGTCCGTCTGTCCATGTAAACTTATAATCAAACTACTGGTGGCAATTTTAAAGATGATTTAATGAAATTTGGTACATGATCTTTTATTGTCTCAGGGACAAAGCCTGCTAAAAATGGTTAACATCGGTACATTATTTCATACAACTGAAATCCCGAATAGGGCTTGAAATCCTTGTAATCAAACTACAAGTATTATGAAAACTAAATCATATTTAATTTTTGTAACTGGTGTAGGGTATTATATGGTCGGCCTCACCCGAATATAATTTCTTACTTGTTATTTTTTGTAAAAGTTTCAAATGCAAATGATAAAAGACAAACGCTTAAAGATACTTTGAGTTATAAAAAATAAACTCAATGTGATGAGAAAGGATTAATAACACAAAGTTAAATAAATCATTATTTTTCTATAAAAATGCAGTTTTGTAAAATTTAGAGGAAGTAAAATAAAAAAAATATTAAATCATAATATGTAAAGTTATGAATAAGAGAACATTTTTGAGAATTTTTATAAAAAACATAAATTTTTGATATTTTAAAAAATATAAATTAAAACAAAATTTTTTTTTAAAAGGAAACTAAAAGAAATTTTATCACAATGTTTTTAAAAGAAGAAACATTTTCTGAAATTTTCTATAGAAAATAATTTTTTTTTTTTGAAACATTTATTTTTGTAATTTTCTAAAAATTCACAGTGAATTTTTTCTAATGTGAAGACATTTGCAACGAGAATTTTTCAATTGTTTTTGAGTGAAAAATATCTTTAGAAAAGATTCTATAATTCTCTACAAAATTAAAATTTTTATATAAAGAAATTTTTCGTAAATTTTCTATAAAAAAGAAAAAAATTTCTATGAAAGAGAAAAATTTTGAAACATTTTCTATATAAAAGTGAATTTTTCAAAAAATTTCTATAAAAAAATTAAATTTTAAAGAAATTCTATTAAAAGAATAGAAACTTTTCTATGAACTTCGCAACATTTATATAAAAAAGGGGGAAAAAGCGACAATTTCTGTATTAGAAAGAGAGAATTTTGACATTTTTCTATAAACAGAGAAATGTTAGGTTAAGTAGTTATATTGTTAGTTAGTTAATTAGTTAGTTACTAAGCTAGTTAGTTAGTTAGGTAGTTAGTTAGTTACTAAAACGTTTTGACTTTGAAAGGATGTATGTACCTACAAGACTAGAGCATTAACCTATTGAAGCCCACTAATCTACAAAATGGAGAAAATAAATGAAATTTCCAAAAGATAAATTTTCGACGAATTTCTATATAAAAAGAAAACTTTGAAAATGTTCCATAAAAATAGAATATATTTTAATTTGAATTTGTAGATGTAAAATGACATGAATACAGCAAGTGACGATAAGAGTGTATATAAATAATGATAAACGCTTTAAATTGAGGATAATATATGCAAATAAAACCATAATGCTCTGAAGTAACTATGTCAAGACGACAACAAGATCTTAATAATACCACCGTTAGCTGAGAGAGAAAATCCCAAGAAAGTTGCATTAGAAACAAAGATGTTTTTGTAAAAGTCCAGGTCAATTTTTAACAAAAGTTGCCATCAAATGGTTTCATACCTTTAGATTTAATTTAAAGGTATAATTCCCTTTAAGCCGATCACAGATTTAAAGTAAACTCCATCAGTAGCAGCAACAATCCTAGCCTAGAATGACATAATATGATGAAATGTTGCAAAAAGCAACAACGTAAAATAAGAAACTTAAGCAGCTCTATAAGCAAGGAAAAACGTACTCAAACAATACATACTGATAAAAAAAGGTCGGTCCCTCTTAGTTTTTAACATTGTTCATATTTATGTTTAAACGAATGTGTACATGTTGCAGCAATGAGAATAAAACTACTGCTATTGCCACAATCTGTTGAAAGTTAAGCAGAGTGTTATTGTTATATGTACATACATACATATGTATGTAAAAATGTATGCACAGAGAAATGAAACTTTATTGCTAACGGCATACAAAGAAATTTATCTTTTAGAGAGTTTGTCTGTGTTCGAGTTTTTGCTTGCAACTGAAGTTTCAAAAGGTGCATCCAGTCGTATGCAAATAAAATGAAAAAAACTCAACTTACCTGAAAAGGTGAAAGTGTATTTATTTAGTAAAAACTTGTGACTTAAGGATGTCATTATTTAAAATCCTATTAGTTGTAGAACAATCAAAAGATTTAGGTATGTTTTGCTGTACAGACGTACATACCTACTCGACTTGTAATATGACAATGAAGTGAATAAACGTTTGGTACTATATAGGGTTTTTAAAAAAGTGAAGTAAAATTTTGGAATACATCTTCAATACACTTAAACTTTTTTATTTAATTTCTTTTTATTTTTAAGAAATTTTAGGAAATATTCTATTGTTTTAACACATTTTCGTAAAATTTTTATTCTGAATAGAAAATTTCGGAAATTTTCTATTCTTTATAAAAAAATTTTCGAATTTTTTTTCTTTATTATAGAAATTTTTAAAAATTTCTATTTTTTGTAGAAAATATTCATAAAGTTTTAATTCTTATAGAACATATTCGGAAAATATCTCTTCTTTAAAAAAATGTTTATATAATTTATATTCTTTAAAAAAATTTTTGGAAAATTTCTCTTCTTTATAGAAAATTTTTATTCTTTTTAGAAAAAATTTTTTATAGAAAATTTTCAGAACACTTCTCCTTTTTATAGAAAATTTTTATTCTTTAAAAAAATTTTTGGAAAATGTAAATTCTTAAGAAAAATTTTCAAAAAATGTATCTTCTTTCGAAAAATGTATATTCTTTATAGAAAATTTTGGAAAATTTATTTAGAAAAATGTATATTCTTTAAAGAAATTTTTTGGAAAATGTATATTCTTAATGGAAAATTTTCAAAAAATTAATCTTCTTTTTAGAAAATTTTCGAAAATTGTATCTTCTTTATAGAAAATTTTCGAAATGTGTATTTTCTTTATGGAAATTTTTTGGAAAATTGTATCTTCTTTATAGAAAATGTTCGAATTCTTTATAGAAAATTTTTGGAAAATTTAGATTCCTTTTACAACATTTCAATTCTTTATAGAAAATGTCCATTCTTTATAGAAAATGTTCATATAACTTCCATTTTTAACAGAAAATATTTGGAATTTGGACAAAATGTCTTCTTTATAGAAAATGTTTATAAAATTTTCATTCTTTTTAGAAAATGTTCATAAAAATTGTATTCTTTATAGAAAATTTTCGGGAATTGTATCTTCTTTTTAAAAAATAGTCATAAAATTTATATTCTTCATTGAAAATTTCCGTATTTCTTTTTTTTATAGAAAGTTTTTGAAAAATTTATTTTCTTTATAAAAAGTTTTCGCAAAATTTCTTTTCTTTTTGGAAAATTTTCGAAAAATGTCTTTCTTTATAGACAATTTTTAAAGAAAATTTTAGGAAAATTTCTTTTCCTTACAGAAATTTTTTAAAAATTTCTATTCCGGCAGGTTAGTGTTCTAGTCTGGTAGACCGGAGGTGTGGGTTCGATTCCCACCCGTGGCACTAGTTAAGGAGCGCACAACAGGCCCGATAGAGGCCTAGGTGTATTTCTTCGGATTTGATGTGTATACATCCTCCTTTTAAACTAACTAACTAACTATAGATTTTTTTTGAAATTTCTATTTAAAGAAAATTTTCTAAAAGCTTATTTTCTTTACAGAATATTTTCTTCAAAATTTTTTCTTTATAGAAAAATTTCTATTCATCATATAAATCTTTTGAAAATTTCTCTTTGTTAGTTTTTTTATCTTAAAATATTTTCGAAATTTTCGCTCTTTTAAAAATCCTATTTTTCTTTTTTATAGAAAGTTTTCGGAAAATTACTTTTCTTTTTAGAAAATTTTAAGAAAATGCTTTCTTTAAAAAAAATTTTATGAAAATTACAGAAATATTTTGAAAGTTAGTTATTTGAAATTTCTATTTATAGAAAATTTTCCCAAAAGTTATTTTCTTAACAGAATGTTTTTGACAAATTTTTTTCTGTATAGAAAAATTTATGAAAATTTCTTTTTACATATAAAACTTTGGGAAATTTTTCCTTGTTAGTTTTTTTTATCGTAAAATATTTTTGAAATTTTCTCTTTTTAAAAAACCTCCTTTTTTTTGCTTGTACAACCATCAAACTCTAAACGAACCACAGGAAGTTTATCTTACTTCAGTTGCTGCCATACTTGCAGCAAATAGTTGACAATGATGTAAAATACTGTACGGGCACGAATACAGTAGTTATATGAAGGTGTTTGTGGCATCTTTTAAATTGAAGAATTGCTTCGGTAACTACTACTGCTACCGATACAGGGCTGTTGCTGCTCTATTACTAGGAACAAGGTTGAAAAATACAATCTTAAGCTTCTGAAGACATAATGATGCTGATAAAGATGTCAATGTTGTTGTAGTCTATGGAAAATGTTATCGTTCTTGTTGTTGTTGCCATAGTGACACTGTTGGCAGTGTGGCAGTATTTGGCTTTAATGAATAATGAAGCACAAAAAACAAAAATGTTAAAGTCAAGGCAAATGATAATGCAAAAGACCAAAACAATAATGATGATGGGAATGAGCATGTTGGTGATGACTTTAATGTTCCCAACCCAAGTCAACTAACTAACCAATCATCTCTAATAATGGCATTAAAAACATCAATTCTCTATTGTAATTCTAACAAATATAAAAGGAAATTTTCTAAAATTTCCCTCCTCTTTGTAGTCTTGCTTTTATTGAAGCTAAACTTGTCAATATAATAGAAAATAAGAAAAAGAAATATCATCAGCAGCAGACAACATTTTAATAACGATTAATGTTGTCTGCAGTAGAATTCTATTACTTTTGCACCAGCAACAACCTGGTTTAAGCATTTGCCATAGACACAAACTCAAAAAACTGTTGCTTTTGAAAGAACTACTATTTAATGTCACTTCTTTATAACAACACAATCTACAAAGTCACTAACAAATTGTATGCTGTGCATTCACTGCACAGCAACAACTTGTTCTTACTAATAGAACACACAATGCTGAAGTATAACGAAAAGAAGGAGATTGTAGAAAAAAAATCAACCATTTCACTCAGCATGTAGTCATCAATAACTGACTTAACCTCTCAAGATACTTTTAGTATTAGCAAATCAATTGCATGTGAAATAGTTCAAACAATTGTTGTTGCTTTTTTTGCCTTTGCTGCCTGCCACAGATGTCGTTGCTCCTGCTCTACTTTCATCTCTTGCTGTTTGCTCTAAAAAGTTGTAAATAAATTCATAGTTTACACCAACAGCAGCAGCATGTGGCCGGTGCTGTTGATTTAAAGAGTTTAGAATGGTAAAACCAACTCATGCAACTTTGAAAGACCCCGATAACAACAGTATTATAGGCACCAACACCGACAACGACACCTATGTATGTGTAAGCCAAAATAACAAATGAGTTTTGTTATTCAATATGTTGAAAATATTGTAGTCATTGTGTTTTACTTTGTAAATTTACTTATTTTCTTCTCTACCAACCAATTGCATGTGTTTCAATGTTCTATTAGTTACATGCAGTTTGTTTAGATGTTGCATGTTGATATTTGCCACTTGATATGTCTTCTTTTATTATTGTTGTTGTAGAAAATTGTAAAGTTGTTAGATTTAGACAGCTGAAACAAAATAGAGTTATACATATGGCATGTTTAACAGCTCAATCAATGTTGGTATTTTTTAAATTCTAAAAATTAACAATTTGCAAAGGAAGTGAATTGGGAAAATATGTTAAAATTAATTATTATTTTAATGAAAATTGAGTTTCTTTATTCTCAAAATTTTAAAGAAATTTGTATATGTGTGGGAAATTTTTAAAAATGTTTTTACGCTATTGCCATTAGCAGATGCTAATGGTCATGAATGAAATGAATTTACACAAGGAAGGACTTACTGAAAATTAGCAATAGTCTATCGATGGTTTGAATACGATGAAATTTTTTTGAAGCAAAAAAACTCTTTAATACTCCTTGAAAAGTTGGAGAGCTTTCACTAGAAAAAGGATTCTGCAGAAGGCTCCAGTGTCCACTTCAAAAAATCGCATATTTCGTTTTTAAGGCTGTCATCTTAAGTCCAGATAATATCATTAATATTCCCCAAAATTAGTTTTTTATACAATCTTAAAGAAAACTATTAAAAATTTCTTCTTTAAAAGAATATTTCTGAACATTTTCTATTTTGTAGAATTTTTTTTTTTAAATTTATTTTTTTTTTATAGAAAATTGTGGTATACTTTATCTTTTTCATAGAATTTTTTTTAACTTTTAATTTTTATAGAATTTTTTTAAAAATGTCCCTTTTTTTTAATAAAAAAAATTTTCTTTCTTCTTAAGGAAATATTCCAAAACAAAATATTCCAAAACAATTTCTGTTTTAATCCAAAATTTTAGAATTTTAATTCCCTGCTATAGTTGGGAGGGTATTATGCGTTTGTGCTGATGTTTGTAACACCCAAAAATATTGGTCCTAAATCCTTATCCATTATGCATACCAATAGGCCCAGAATCTGTCTGTCTTTGTGTCAATGTAAATGTTATGCGCACTCTATAGGTCGCAATTTTCAAGTTAATTTGATAAAATTTGGCACTTCTTTCCAAGGACGAACGCTATTGAAAATAGCTGAAATCGGTCCATTATTTCGCCTAGCCTCAACACTACCATTGTCATTTTTTATAGAAAATCCGTTTGAAAATGTTTTATAGAAAATTTTGGGATATTTTTCTTTTTTATTAAAAATTTTTAAAAATTTATATTTTTTATTATTTGTTCGGAATTTTTTTAAGAAAAATTTTGCAAATTTTTAATTTTTATAGAAAATTTTCGAATATTTTCTTTTTTACAGAAAATTGTAGGAATTTTTTATAGTAGATTTTCAAAATTTGTATTTTATATAGAAATTTTATTTTTTTTTGAAAATTTTCCTTTTTTACAATTTTTTTTTTTTTTAGAAAAATTTGGAAAATTTCTCTTTTTATAGAAAATTATTGGATATTTTATCTTTCTGCAGAAATTTTTGGAAATTTTTTAAAGTACATTTTAAAAAATTTTTATTTTTTATAGACAATTTTTTTTTAAATTTTCATATGTTTGGAAATTTTTCTTTTTTATAGAAAATGTTCGTGCATTTCTCATTTTTATAGAAAATTATTGATGTTCTCTTCGGAAACTTTTCTTTTTTTACGAAAAATTTTCTGATGTTTGTTTATAGAAAAAATTAGAATATTTATATTACACCGTCCGACACTCAAAATTAGACACAAACCGGATGATATACATCTGAAACTATGAATTTAATGGAGAAAAATTGCTTTGTTAATTTTCCATTTCGTTATCCTGTGTCCTTTCTAAAGGACTTCAAAGTTTTAAGAAGTACATTTTTCCAAAAAATATTTTAAAATACTTCTACTGATCAAACAATGCCAAATTTGATGTCAAGCTAATAAAAAGAGTTGTAAAATATTTTGTGTTACTTTTACTTTATTCTGTCAGGATCAAAAAATGTATAAAAAAATCTTTCAAAATTTTTCGAAAAAATAATATTAAAAATTTTAATAGATTTTTAAGGATAAGAATTTTAAATTACATTTTTAACAAATTTTCATCCTAACAGTATAGAAAAAAAATACAAAATATTTCCCAACTCTTCTTGTTGGCTTGTCATCAAATTTGATATTTTTTGATTTTACTTTTTAAAACTTTGAAGTTCTTTTAAAAGGACACAGGGTCACAAAATGAAAAACTAAAAACGCAGATTTTTTTCCTTAAATTTATAGCATCAGACGTATAAAATCCGGTTCTTGTCTAGAGATTTTTTTCTCATTTTTTCGGACGGTGTTATCGGATATATTTTTTTTAAATTTTGAGTAATTTTTCATTTTATAATAATTTTTTTCTATAATTTTTTTTAGAAACATTTTTTCCGGAATTTCCCTTTTTTTTAGAAAATTCTCCGTTTTATAGAAATCTTTTCTCTTTTTCAGAAATTTCGTTTTTTATATAAATTTTTTGAGAATAATTGAAATAATTGAATAATTCTTGAAATAATTGAAATAATTCTTGAAAATTGCTCCCTCTTATAGAAAACTTTCGCTAATTTACAAAATTGAAAAATATATTTTTTTTTAATTTTTCAGAAATTTCACCCTTTTATAGAAAACTTCCAAAAATTTATATTTTTATAGAAAACAAAAATCAAAAATTTCTCAATTTTTTTCAGATAAAAATTTCGGAAACCCCTACTTTTTATAGAAAACTTCTGAAAATATATCCTTTTTATATAAAGACTTAAAATTTTTTTTATAAAACACTTTATTTGTTATTGAAAATGTTCTTTTGCTATTTTGACATTGAAATAATATAAAATCACTTTGCTGCTAGCAAATAACTTTATACCAAATGTCATCTCATCTTTTAAATAAATTATACATTTCAAATCCTTTTTACCCAATAAATTTATGTCACTTAAAATTCTATTAATATTATTGAAAAAATTTGTTAACCGTATGCTATTGATTTAAAAAAAAGAAAAAGAAAATAAAAATTCACAAAAATTTCATTTTATTTTACATAATTTACATATTTTACTACATATAGAATGTCTGTATGTATTTATGCAAAAAAAAAAAAAGAAAATACATACATATTTGTATTATTTTCTTTAACTCATTTTTACAATATTTTATGTAATTGTTTGTATAGAACAGTATGTATTTGTGTTAGAACAAATGTTTGTCGAAATGTGCATAAATATAGTAAAGAGAAAAGTTCGAATAGATTGATTTTTTTTTTATTTTAAAATATATAAATAAATGTTGTGCAAAAATATATACATTTGTACTTATATTTATGTATACATATCTAAAAACATTCATATCTTTTCGATTGTATTATATACATAAATAATAACTAAAGGAAAACGTGTCAAAGTAGAAATAAAGTATTTCCTACAACATTTTCACAACCGATTGGGACAATTTATAACTTCAAGCCAAGAATAACAACAAGAGTAAAAAAAATTATAGAGAAAAAATCTTGTATATGAATACAAAAAAAATATATATATAATATTCACAGGACTATAAGCAAAAGAGTTAAAGAAGTGTTTGAAAATCTAGTCAAACTTTTCAGATTTATAAATACATTTTTATAAAATATTTTTTAAAAATTCCTCTCTTTATATTTTTTTTATTTCTAGAAAAATTCTATTTTCTAATCTTTTTTGTAGAAATTTTTGAAGTTTTCTTTTTTTTTAGAAAATCTTTTAATGTTCTCCTTTAATAGATTTTGGTCTAAAATTTCTCCTACACCACTTAAGTGGGGAGGGTATATTGGGTTTGTGCTGATGTTTGTAACGCACAATAATATTAGTCCTATACCCACCTTAAAGTATACCAATCGGCTCAAAATCATTTTCTGAGTCGATTTAGCTATGTCCGTCCGTCTGTCCGCCATGTTAACCTTGTAATCAAACTACAGGTCGCAATTTTAAAGATAATTCAATGAAATTTGGTACATGATCTTCTATTGTCCGAGGGACGAAAATGGTTAAGATCGGTCCATTATTTCACATAGCCCCCATACAACTGAACCCCCCAATAGGGGCTTATAAACCTTGTAATCACACTACAGGTAGAAATTTTGGATATAATTCAATGAAATTTGGCACATAATATATTTTGGCACAGTATATTTTATTGTATCGTAGACGAAGCCTATTGGAAATAGTTATCGTCGGTTTATTATTTCAATTAGAACCCATACAACTGAACCCCCGAATAGGGCTTTTAAACGGCTTAAGTATATCTGAGGCAAGTACAATTCAACTTTAATGCTTTATTATGAAAACTAAATCACATTTTATTCGTATACAGGTGTAGGGTATTTTATGGTCGGCCTCGCCCGACTATAACTTCTTACTTGTTAAAAATTGTCAAATATCTTTTTTTAGTTTTTTTTTTAATTTATCGAAATTAGAAGAAAATGTTCAATATTTTTCTTTATATTATAGGGAAATTTCTTTTTTTTAAAGGAATATTTAAAAATTTCTCTTTTTATAAAAAAATTATTTTTTTTTATATATAAAATATCTCTTTTTATAGAAATTATTCAAAACTGTATCTTTTTTGAGGAAAATTTTGAAGTTTTCCTTTAGAATATCTTTAATTTTTTTCATAGATATTTTACTATTTTTTCTTTTTTTCTTTTCATAGAAAATTGTCAAATACGTTGCTTTTTATAGGATTTTTTAAATTAATAAAACAATTTAAAAAATTTATTTTTATAGGAAATTTTATAGAAAAGTGAAAAAAATATTCTCTTTTTATTGGAATTTTTTGTAATTTGCTCTTTTTATAAGAAATTTTCAAAATCTTGCCTTTTATGTAGGAGTTTTGTCTTTTGTGCTCTTTTTATGCATATTTTTGAAATTTGCTCTTATTATAGGAAATTTTTCTTTTTATAGAACATTTTCTCAAATTTTTCTTTTTTATAGATTTTTTTTTTTTATAAAATCATCGAAATTTAGTCTTTTTATTGAAAAATTTCAAAATATTTTTAAAAAGTCCTCTTTTTATGACAAATTTATCTATTTAAAGAAAAGTTTTGAATATTTCATTATTTTTCTTGGAAATTTTCTCTTTTTATATGAAATTTTCAAAATTTTCTCTTTTTATAAGAAATATTCGAAATCTGCCCTTTTTATAGAAAATTTTATAAAAATTCTATTTTATATAAAATCTTCAAAAACTTTTTTTTTTAGAAATGTTTGCTTTTTTATAAGAAAAATTTCAAAATATTTGTCCAATTCACAATCGGTTTTGTACGGTTGTATACTAGTATGTCGTAATTTTTATATTATTGATTTGTTTTACAATATCGATTCTAAATTGAACAATTTTTTTTAATAAGAATCTTGTCTTTTGTGCTTTTTTTTTAATAGAAATAGATATTATTGAAATCTTCTTTTATGTTTTGTGTTCTATTTATTTAAAATTTTTGAAGTTCTTTCTTTTTATAAGAAATTTTCGAAATCTACACTTTTTATAGAACATTTTCTAAATATTCCCCTTTTTTTTAAATTTTTGAAGTTCTTTCTTTTTATAAGAAATTTTCGAAATCTACACTTTTTATAGAACATTTTCTAAATATTCCCCTTTTTTAGCAAATTTGTAAAAATGTTCAAAAAATTTTTATAGCATTATTTGAACATTTTCGAAATTTTCTCTTTTTATAAGAAATTTTTAACTTTGTTTTTTAACAAGAATCTTATCGTTTGTAACTTTTTAATAGGGAATTTACGAAATTTGCACTTTTTTATTTCTGAATTTTTCTTTTTAGAAATCTTTTCTTTTTAATAAATTTTTTTCTTACTCAATTTTATATAATTTTTTTTTAGATTTTTTAAAAATTATTTATTTTTATTTTTTATAGGAAATTTTCAAAAACTTCACTTTTTTATAAGATATTTAAAAAAATTTATCTTTTTTATATGAATTTTTAGAATTCTCTTCTTTTCTATAGGAAATTTTGAAAATTCTCTTTTACTATATAAAATTTTTAAAAGTTTATCTTCTTATAAAAAATTGTGTCTTTTGATTATCAAATAAAAATGAATATTTTTTATAGAGACTTTTCTCAAAATGTGTTCTAAATTTATAAACTCAACTGTTATATTGGTGAATATAATTTTTTTCTAGTAGATTGAGTTAACTTTGTCATGCCAACAGAAAAACAAAACTTTTATCGGAAAAGATGAAGGAAAATATTCATATCACGGTAAAAAATCTTTACTATTGTATATAGAAAACACATATACTGTAGACAAACATGCAGACGAACATGTCAGCATGTTTCTTAGGAACGAGCAACGAGCGGCATTAAAGCATGCAACACATAAAGAGTACTGTATCACACTATCTTTCTCTCTATACTAGCTGTAGCTGTTGCCGTATGTTAAATATGTTTGAAATCTGTAGAATGTAAAGAATATAACACATAGACAATAGGATAAATGCATATTGAATAAACTGAATCAATGCCTGTAGGGTTTTTGAAATATTTAATACTTCGAAAACACTACCATGAAC
This sequence comes from Lucilia cuprina, assembly GCF_022045245.1. Classification (NCBI taxonomy): domain Eukaryota; kingdom Metazoa; phylum Arthropoda; class Insecta; order Diptera; family Calliphoridae; genus Lucilia; species Lucilia cuprina. The sequence goes on along the minus strand of NC_060951.1, from coordinate 32,689,520 downwards.
ATTTTCATGAAAGGGTGGGCGGTAGACGAAAAGAAAAAATTTATATCTATATATAAACAATAAGTGCAATATTTTTGCATTTTTCATAGCTACTACAATATTTTCTACTTTCTTCAAATTCTTGTTGCTACAATAACTTTAAGAAAACATCATTGACAATCTATCGCCCAACGACATTAAAGTTTTAAGACAAGTAGTAGAAAATGTCAGGATATTGAAAATATAGCAGTATATCCTTTACCCTATAGTTGAGAAAGAGTATAAAAAGCCTTTAGCAAATAAAATACTGAAGCATAAAACTTTATCAATTTTATATTTCTTGATGTTGCTTTAGAAAATTCAATGATTGTATCTTAAGTTTGATATGGTGTTGTGAATTATATGTAAATGTAAGATGAAAGTTCAATTTTTTATTATTAAAATATGGGTGATATTTTAGTAAAATAAAATGTATGTAAATTGCATCCTTTGTGGTAAATTTATCTCCTCAAAAAGACACTTTTCTAATAGAAAATTGTCTTTTATGATATGCACTTTTCTTATAAAAAATTGATTCCTTTGAAAGAAACTTTTCTTATAGAAAATTGTCTTCTCTGAATGAAACTACTCTTATAGAAAATTGGTCTTCCCTGGAAGACACTTTTCTTATATATAAAATTGTCTCCTCTGAAAGATGTTTTTCTTATAGAAAATTGTCTCCTCTGGAAGACACTTTTCTTATAGAAAATTGTCACCTCTGGAAGACACTTTTTTCTAGAAAAATTTCTCCTCTTAAAGACTCCTTTTCTAAAAAAAAGACAGTTCTCTTAAAGAAAATCCTCATTCTTGGAAGATAGATTTAAATAGTATATTACCACTTCTGGGAGACACTTTTCTGTGTCTTCTAAAAGACACTATTCATATAGTCTATTATCTCTTCTGGGAGATACTTTTCTTATAGAAAATTGAGTCCTCTAGAAGAAACTTTACTTATAGAAAATTTTATCCTTTGAATATACATTTCCTTTTAGAAAATTGTCTCTTTAGGAAGACATTTTTCTTTTAGAAAATTGTTCCCTCTGGAAGAAACTTTTACTTTTAGAAAATTGTATCCTTTGGAAAACACTTTTTTTATAGAAAATTGTCTCCATTGGAAAACATTGTCTCCTCAAAAAGAAACTTTTCTTACAGTAAATCGTGTACTCTGGAAGAAACTTTTCTTATAGAAAATTGTCTCCTCTCGAAGACTGGAAATCGCTTTTTTATAGAAAATGTTATCCTATGGAAGACGTCTTTTTTTAAACAAAATTATTTCCTATTTAAGACACTTTTCTTAAAGGAAATCCTCATCCCAGGAAGACACCGTTCATAAAGTATATTACCTCTATTGGTAGACACTTTTTTTATAAAAAAATATGTACTCTAAACGGAACTTTTTTTATCGAAAATTCTCCGTTATACTTTTCTTATATAATATTGTCTTCCAGGGAAGTCATTTTTCTATAAAAAATGTTTCTTCGAGAGGATAAATTTTTATATAAGAAATATGTGTTTCGGGGAGACAATTTTTTATAATCAAAGTGTCGCTCAGAAGTTATAATTGACTATTTAAAGTGTCTTCCAGGAATGAGGATTTTCTATAAGAAAAGTATGTTCCAGAGGAAATAATATTCTATAAGAAAAGTGTCTTCCAAAGGAGACAATTTTCTTTTAGAAAAGTGTCTTCCAAAGGATACACTTTTTTCTTAAAGTGCTTAACAAAAGTTTTTACAGAGTATTGTCTTCTTCAGAACAATTCTCTCTGTGCATGGAATACGTTCATTCTTTCTTAAAGAATAATTGTTTAATTTAAAAGATTATTTTTTATAGAAAGACACTGAAAGACACTTTTTAATAGAAATTTGTTATTCTTGAGACACACTTTTTTATAGAAGACTTTCTAGTTTTCTTGAAAAGACGTTTTAGTTTTGGAAAACTATTAAAAACTATATTCTTGTAAGACATATCATATAAAAAAATGTTTTTTTTTTTTTTTTTTTTTTTTGGAAGATGATTTCCTCTCAAATATAAAAAATATTAAATAATAAATCATTATTAAAAATTAAATTTCCTACAACTCTTTTAATATTCTGCTGAAAAATGCTTTCATGTCAAGCTACAATACCTACAGCAGGAACAAAAATAAACTCCCAAACCTTTAGTTTCTCTGAATCATTATTGAAAATCAAATCCACTTCTGTCGTATAGTAAATTAAGCAGTCATTTTACGATATTTGCACTAGATTCAGAGACATTGTAAAAAAAGCAGCACTAAAGAAAAAACATGCTAAATGAAAATGCTACAATGAATACGACGAGTGTTTTTCAATAACTTTGTTTTGTTTAAGAATTCTTTTTTCAAATCCCTACAATTCCCATCAATGTACACCTGTGTATAACGTTAGCAAGGTGTCAACAACATCAGTTAACAGTAACGTACATTCTTACATTTGTTCAATAACAACATCATTGCAATGTTGTTGATGCTGTCGATGCTATCGTCGTCATCGTCATCAGCGACTTTATTGCAACATTCAAAAGAATATACAAAAGTAGTGGAAGGAAAAAAAATTATTGAAATCTAGAACAACAGCATCAGCAACAAATACAAAAGCGTCGTAAATGTGTAGCAGTTTGAATCGCATGCAATGATATCAAGCGCAAAATTTTCTCAAAGGAGAAAAATTTCAATTTCCGCATCAAAGCGACGACGATAACAGCGATATTTGATATTTCTTTCTATAGATTTTAATTTTATATTTTATTCTTTATTATTTCTTTTAAATATAAAACTTCATTGTCGGTTTTTTTATCTATAGATAGATGTTGATGTTGTTGTTCATGGAAAGAGAATAGTTTTGAATGATTTAAAAGTAAATTACTTGAAATATTTTGATTTTTTCCATCTCTGTCTGCTTTGGTGTTGTTGAGCTTTAGCATCTTTGGCTTTTGAGTGATAAGCTGAAGGGTGGTGCAGAAAATATTTGTTAATGTTTAAAAATTAACAAAGTTTAAATGAATTTGTTTAAATACCCCTTTCTATAAGAAAACTGTCTACAAAAGGAGATGGAACTTTCTCCAAAAGGGCACAATTTACTATAAGAAAACTGACTTCAAAAGGACAAAAATTTTTATAAGAAAACTGGCTTCAAAAGGACAAAATTTTCTATAAGAAAACTGTCTTCAAAAGGAAACAATATTTTACAAGAATACTGTTTCCTTTTGAAAATTGTCTTCAAAAGGTTCAAATTTTCTAAAAGAAAACTGTCTCCAAAAGATACGATTTTCTATAAAAAAAACTGTCTCCAAAAGAATACGATTTTTCATAAGAAAACTGTCTCAAAAGGATACAATTTTCTAAAAGAAAACAATCTCTTAAAGAAGACAATTTTCTATAAAAAATGTCTCCAAAATTAGATAATTTTCTATAAAATACTGTTTCCGAAAGGATAAATTTTTTATTAAGCAAACTGTCGCTAAATGGACACATTTTTCAATTGAGAGAAGGAAACTTCTCCAAAAGGAGATAACTTTCTAAAAGAATAATGTCTCCTTAAAAATATAATTTTCTATATGAAACTGTCTCCAAAAGGAAATAAGAAATCTGTCTTCAAAAGAATATAAGTTTCTATAAAGAAACTGTTTTCAAACGCAAGAGATTTTCTATAAGAAACTATCTCCATAAAGATATAATTTTCTATAAAAAAAATGTATCCAAAATGATAACATTTTCTATTAAAAAACTTATTTCTGAAGGATATAATTTTCTCTAAGGAAACTTCTCCAAAAGGAGATAACTTTTTAAAAGAAAAATGTCTCCATGAAGATACAATTTTCTATAAGAAACTTTCTTCAAAAGAGAACTTTTCTATAAAAATAGAATTTTCTATAAAAAATTATTTCCAAAATAGATTATTTTCTGTAAGAAAACTCTCTCCAAAAAGAGACGACATTATATAAAGAAACTGCCTCAAAAAGGAAATAACGTTCTATAAGAAAATGTCTCATAAAGGACACAATTTTATAAAAAAACTGTCTTCAAATGCAGACAATTTTCCGTAAGGAAACGGAGAAAATTGTCAATAAGAAAACTTTCGCTAAAGGGACATAATTTTCTATAAAAAAAACTGACCTGAAAAAAATCTGTTCAAATGAAAACAATTTTCTATAAGAAAACTGTAACTAAAAGAATACAATTTTCTATAATGAAAAATGTTTCTAAAGTAAAGTGTCACCAAAAACAGCGTAGCTAGAGGCAACAACTTTTATAAAAAAGAAGTGAGCATTTTCTATATGGAAAGTTTTTTCTTAAAGAGTAAATATTATATAAGAAACAAGAAGAAATTTGACAAATTTCTATAATAAAAGTGTCACTCAAAACAGATAATTTTTCTAATTATTCTTTTAATAAAATTTTTGGTCATCCTAACAAAATACTTGATATTTTCTGTTGATGGTGCAAATATAACAAAAAGAGATTCATAAGAATAGAGTAAAAATAACCCCAAGACAACTTATTTAATCATCATAACTTTATAATTTACTACAGAAAAGAATCAAGATAAAAAACAGATATTCACGTAGACCTTTTTTCTCCCATTTGTCTTCATATTCGTAGCCTAAAGTCCGGTAAAACTTGTTGTTTTTATTCTAATTAACACCAATTAAGTTTGTTTAAATTAAAATTACCCAAAAATATACCAAAATTATAAGAAAAAATTTGTCCAAGCTGGTCTAAACTATAAACCTCATAATTAAATGTTATACAAAACAAAATTGTAACTCTGTTATAAAAAAAGGAAAATAAGAAAAAATATAAAACAAATTATTTCTAAAAATATGTACAATTTTCATAAATTTGCATTAAATCTATTAAAATACCCCAAAAAAAGGAAAAGCAAACTTAATGAGTGGGAGAGTAAAATGTAACAGCAACAAAACAATTTCCGTTTCCGCCTTTAAGCGGAAAGGCATAAATTTTGTGTTTTCTTTCTAGTATTTGTGTGGCTGCGTGTATGTGTCTGTTAGTCTTATTTTAACATTTTAAGTATTTTTATGGTTAATTGCCGTAAACATGAATTTGTTTTGTGTCATGTTTGTATTTTTTCCTCTTGGTAACATAAAATTGAGGTAAAATATTCAGGGGTTTGTTTCTTAATTTTAAATTTAATTTTTTAATGAAAATTTCTTTTAAGTTTACACTACATTTAGCATAATGATGAGTTTCTTTGTTTGTTAATTTTTTCTGTGATTATACATTTCTTTTTTTAATTTGCATAACTGCTGATACATTTTATTAAAATTGTGCATAATCAGTAGTAGCTATTTAGTATCTATAGCCTATAGACTAGACTATAGACTATACTATATACTAGACTATATACTAGACTATAGACTCGACAATAGACTAAACTATAGTCTAGACAATAGACTAGACTATAGACTAGACTAATGACTAGACTATAGACTAGACTATAGACTAGACTATAAACTAGACTATAGACTAGACTATAGACTAGACTATAGACTAGACTATAGTCTAGACTATAGACTAGACTATA
>NC_060951.1:32644251-32683841 GCF_022045245.1 Lucilia cuprina | reverse complement strand
CTATAGTCTAGTCTATAGTCTAGTCTATAGTCTAGTCTATAGTCTAGTCTATAGTCTAGTCTATAGTCTAGTCTATAGTCTAGTCTATAGTCTGGCCTATAGTCTAGTATATAGTCTAGTCTATAGTCTAGTCTGTAATCTAGTCTATAGTCTAGTCTATAGTCTAGTATATAGTCTAGCAAATAGTTTAGTCTATAGTCTAATCTATAGTTTAGTCTATAGGCTAGTCTATAGTCTAGTATATAGTATAGTATGTAGTCTAGTCTAAAGGCTAGTTTATACGCTAGTCTATAGTCTAGTATATAGTGTAGTATATAGTCTAGTATATAGTCTAGTCTGTACTCTAGTCTGTAATCTAGTTTATAGTCTAATCTATAGTCTAGTCTATAGTCTACACCCAATACATTTAAACTTATTTATTTTTTGTTATTTCTCCGAATAAAAGTTTAGTCTATAGGCTAGTCTATAGTCTAGTATATAGTATAGTATATAGTATAGTATATAGTATATAGTCTAGTATATAGTCTAGTCTATACTCTGGTCTATACTCTAGTCTATAATCTAGTCTATAGTCTACACCCAATTCATTTAAACTTGTTTAATTTTTTTATTTCTCCGAATGAAACAACTAATAAAATTTTAAATTTTTAATGATTGTTATAATTGAAAGTTGTTTTATTCGTATTGGGTTTCTTTAATTTTATAGTAATAATTGTTTTTATTTTTTAAACATTGATGGATTATACATGTGAACGCTTTTTATAATTTGTTACCTTTGCAGTGGATTATTTAGGGTTTTAAATGGGCGAACTTGCTAGACTTAGTTTGCTTATTTATTATAGTTTTTGTTTTACATTTTGAATATTTTTTGTTTATTAGTTTTTAATTTTTTTCCACAATTCATTCGACATTTCTGCTAATGTTCCCTCTTTAACTCTCTTTACAGTTGGCCAATGAAGGTGTACCACCATTACCATTACAAGGAAAAAACTTCCAAAGAGCCAGAAACTAAAATTTTAAACACAAAAAATAACAGCAACAAACAACTCAAACTTAAGGCTATAGAAGGAAAAGGAAGTGGTCTTAGCAAACGCCCAAACAAAGGGAAAACTACATTTACTACAAATTTTCATAAAAAAAAAATAAATAAATTTAACAAAAAATAATAAAATATCAGCATAATAATTTAAGCAAAATGATGATGAGAACGCTGACGATGATGCTATTAAAAAAAGGAGCCAGCCAAAGAGCCAACAACCATCGATGGTAGCAGTTAAAAAAAACATGGAGAAAAAACAATTTAAACTAAACAGATAGAGAAGGCATGAAAAACGGCATCATCCAAACCATCAACATCAACGATACAGCATTAAAGATAGACATCAAATCACAATGTCATTTGCATAAATCACATTTACATACAATTTCTTTACAAACTTTTTTTTTGCATTTTCAAAATCAACACAAACCCAGGGCTTACAAATAACACGGTTAACGAAAAATAAAATTATGATGATGGTGGTGATGGTGATGAAAGAAAAAACTGAATTTGATTTTATCTTTTTTTTCTTCGTTCCTCTTGTTCTTTAGCCTAACGATGGGCATTATGCCGCAATTAGTTTTGACCGCTTCAGTGAGTAGAAAAAAATTCTATAAAAAACAACAATTGTAGAAGAAAAATGTTGATGACAAAAAACAGATTTTTGTCATTTTCGTTGTTTTTTGTTTACGAAGGAGGGAATATAATGTCGACATTATAAACTAAACATCACTTAAAGGTGCTAAAAGGGAACATTGTCATCAAAACCAACATCATCGTCAGCATCAACATCACCATCATAGTCAGCATCATCATTTCAACATGAAAATATTGTGGCCGTTTAAACATCTGTGTTATAGAATGATGACAACAGTCAACAACAATGTTTGTCTAAAGACTTTAACAGCAACATCAGCAAATTTACAGCAGCAACACTTTTCCTTTCTGTCATTTTAGCTAACCAGACCGTCATAAAATCCCTTTTAGACCATCCAACTTTTGGGTAACAAAACTATCTTAATACATATTTTAATGTTAAGAAAAAAAACTTCATCTAAATTTAAACTTTTTGTCTTCGCTGTTAATTTTTTTTATATGTTACATTTTTCACTTACTTGCTGTGTATTTTTACATATTTTCGCTTAACTTGACTATTTTTTTGGGTATTTTTTTTCTGTAAAGTTTGCCTCTGCCCCCGTTTGTTGTAAAACTATTTTAACATAGTTTCCCTTTATTTTTTCATACTACAAAAGAAAGTTTGTATTTTTTTCAAAAGAATTTTCTGAAATCTTTAAAAGAACGAAAAAAAAAAATTGGAAAAATAACCCTCAGCAAGTATGCAAAATATAAATCTTTAGAAAACGTAAGCGTAACGTCTTATCATGCTTTTACTACAGCAAATTTCATAAATAATTTTATAAAACTATATTTAGTTTTTAAGTGTAATAAAAAACGACAACAACAAAATAAAATGTAATATTAAAAACTTGAAAAATTTTAACGCAAATGGATAAAGAATAAAATTTACAAAATACTTCTTGTAAATTAAGTAAATAAGCAATTTTGTTGTAAACTTTAAATAAACAATAAAAAACAAAACATATATTTTTTTAATTATTCATCTTTTTTGCAAAAGAAGAATTTAAGTAAGTATTTTAATAAATTTAAAAAAAACTGTTTTTTGCAGCAATGTAAAACGCAAAGAACATGGACTATACATGAACTACACTGAAGACTATAGACTATAACATGTTATACTAAAGTAACAATAGATATTGACTATAGATTGACAATAGATTACGCTACAGACCAGACTATAGACAAGATTATAGCCTGTAAAGGTGGTTGTAAGGTAGAGTATAGACCAAAATATAGACCATATTATGAAAAAGAATTCAGACTAAACTATGGTCTAGCTATAGACTATAATATACACTGGACTCTATACAAAACTATATATTAAACTTTAGACTATAGTCTACCCTCACACTAGACTCTAGAAAAATTTCTAGACTAGACCAGACTATTAATTATAACATAGACTAGACTTAAGACTACATTATAGACATGACTGCAGACCACACTATAGAATATAGAATAGACCATATAATAGACTATATAGACTACGCTAAAGACTAAACTATAGAATGGAATATAGACTGCACTATATACTACTATATACACATAACTATAGCCTATACTGTAGACTAGACTATAGACAAGACTATAGACTAGTTTATAGACTATAGAAAATATAGACTACGATAAAGACTGAACTATAGAATGGAATATAGACTGCACTATATACTACTATATACACATAACTATAGCCTATACTGTAGACTAGACTATAGACAAGACTATAGACTAGTTTATAGACTAAAGACTATAGAAAATATTATAGCCTAGACTATATATTAGACTTCAGATTAAACTATAGACTAGACTATAGACTAAACTATAGACTAGACTATAGACTAGACTATAGACTAGACTATAGAATAGACAATAGACTAGACTATAGACTAGACTATAGACTAGACTATAGAATAGACTATAGACTAGACTATAGACTAGACTATAGACTAGACTATTGACTAGACTATAGACTAGACTATTGACTAGACTATAGACAAGACTATACTATAGACTACACTTTAGACTAGACTACAGACTAAACTATAGACTAAACTATAGACTAAACTATAGACTACACTTTAGACTAGACTACAGACTAAACTATAGAGTACACTATAGACTAGGTCAAAGATTTGACTATAGAATATCTTATAGACCAGACTATAGACTAAACTATAGACTAGATTTTAGTCTGTAGAGTTGGCTATAAACTAAAGTATAGATCGAAATATAAACTACACTATAGACCAGTTTATGAAATAGACTATAGACTAGTTATAGAGTGTATAGTATATAGACACTGGACTCTAGAGGAAACTATAGATTAGAGCAGACAATAGACTAGACCATATCCTACAGACTAGCTATAGACTAGGATATGTAGTATAAACTAGACTTTATATTACTTTATAGACTAAACTATAGACTATACAATAGACTAGACTTTAGACCAGACTGTATATTAGACCATAAACTGTACTTAAGAATAGAGTATAGACTAGACTACACTAATGACTAGACTATTGACTAGACTATAGTCTGTAGAGGAAGCTATAAAGTATAGCTAATACCAAAATAAAGATAATACTGAAGACTAGATTATTAAACAGAATTTATAGACTAGTCTATTCACTGAACTCTAGGCAAAACTATAGATTAGAGCTGACAGTAGACTATACCATAGGCCAGACTATACACTACAGACTAGTTATAGACTTGTCTATAGACTACGTTATAGTATTCTTCTATACTATATACTAGACTATGGACTAGACTAATGACTAGACTTTGGACTAGATTTTGGTTAGACTATAGACTGGACTATGGACAATAATATAGACTAGACTATAAAATAGACTATGGATTAGACTATACTATAGACTATGGACTAGACTATACTATAGACTATCGACTAGACTATACTATAGACTAGGCAATACACTACAAGAATGTTTACTAGATTCTAGACTAGATTTCAGGCTAGAATATATTTATATTAGGCAATAGACTGGTTTATATACTTGACTATATGTTAGATAGCTTATAGTCTTTAGCGACAAAACTATAAAATAGACTGGACTATAGATTAGACTCTTAGCTATACTATAGACAAGGCAATAGACTAGACTACAGACTTTATTACAGACTAGACTACTATGGACTAAACAATAGACAAAGCTAGACTATAGACTAGAATGTAGACTGGACTATAGGCTAGAATATATATTAGAGAATAGACTAGACTATGTATATAGCTTAATCTTTGGTTTTGACAATGATATAGTTGTTGCTTTAGTTGGTGCCAGAATATATTATTAACATTTTTTACTGACGTTATTTCTCATTATATTTCAAATTCATTTTATGCAAATCTCTTAACATCAAACATCCAAACAAACAATAAAAAATACAATGAAATGTAAAACACTTACTCATCTTAGTTTTAATTAATTGTTTGTCAGGAATTTATCATTTATATTCATTAGATATATATTTTTTGCTATATCTTTCTTTATGAAATAAGTGAGGCACGTGTAATTGTGTGGGTTAGCGTGCTTTGGTATTAGTGTATGTACGTGGGTGGTTGTAGTACAGTTTTTCCAAATGAAGTAAAATAATTAAGAAAAATTACAAAAGAAATATAATAAATGTTTATAATACACAGAAGACATTAAAGACTAAACTAACGATGAATTAATAAAAAGAAATAAATATGAATTGTACAACAGAGTTCTTCCGATAGATTAATGTTTTAGTAGAATTTACTAGAAATATAAATAAAACTATTTGCATAATAATTTTAAAGAAAACTACGTGACATAACACTAATAAGTGTGTAAGATGTTGTAAAAAGTTTAAAAAACTAAGATAAAAAATCAACTTTAATTATGTGTTTCATTTTTGCAACATGTTGTAGATAGATAATCCATATTTTAACAATAGAAACAACAGCAAACTCTCTGTTTAAACCAAATTTGCATCGTAATTTTATGAGTGCATAGTAAACTCCACACTAAAGACTAGATAATAGACTAGACAATCGACTAGACTATAAACTAGATAAAAGATTAGACAATCTTTTAAAATATTTGCTAGGCTATAGACAAGACTTTATTCAAGACCATTGCCCAGACTATAGGCTAGACCGTAGTATAGACCATATACTAGACTATTGACAACACTATAATTGAAAATATAGGCAAGACTATAGTTAAACCTTTAAACAAGACTATAGTTGAAATTATAGAAAAAAAACTTTAGTTGAAACTTTAGACAATACTATAGTCAAGACTGTTTCCCATACAATACTATAGTCTAAAATGTGTCAAGACTGAAGTCCAGGTTGTGTAAAATTATAGTTTAAACTGTGTCAAGACTATAGTCCAGACTGCATCAAGACCTCACTATTATAGTATTGGCTATGGTCAAGACTAGTCTACAGTCTAAAATATCTTTCAGACAATAGTTCAGACTATACTCAAGATTATAGTCCAGACCATGACGTAGCCTATAGTCCAAACTATAGACTGACTATAGAGTCTGTTTGAGAATGTTGTCCAGATAATAGTCAAGACTATAGTTCACAGCATAGTCAAGACTATAGGGTAAAATTCTATAGTTCACAGAATAGTCAAGACTATACGGTAAAATTCTAGCAGATTATACTCCTCCCTATATTCAAGACTAGTCTATAGTCTAGTCTGTACTCAGACCATAGGCAAGACTATAATCCAGATTATGGTCAAGACTATAGTCTAGACTATGTTCAAGACTAAAGTCCAGACTATAGTCAAGATAATAGTCCAGACTATGGTCAAGACTATAGTCCATACTATGGTCAAGACTATAGTCCAGACTATGGTCAAGACTATAGTCCAGACTATGGTCAAGACTATAGTCCAGACTATGGTCAAGACTATAGTCTAGACTATGGTCAAGACTATAGTCCAGACTATGGTCAAGACTTTAGTCAATACTATAGTCCAGACTATGGTCAAGACTTTAGTTCAGAATATGGTCAAGACTATAGTCCAGACTATGGTCAAGACTATAGTCCAGACTATGGTCAAGACTTTAGTCCAGACTATGGTCAAGACTATAGTCCAAACCATGGTCAAGACTGAAGTCCAGACTATGGTCAAGATTATAGTCCAGACTATGGTCAAGATTATAGTCCAGACTATGATCAAGATTATAGTCCAGAATATTGTCCAGACTATAACTAATACTACAGTTAAAACTATGGTTAAGACTATAGTCAATGCTATAGACCAGACTATAGTCAAGACTATAATTAAGACTATACTTATGATTATAGTTAAGACTATAGTTAAAACTAAAGTTAAGACTATAAGTAGCTAAAACTATACTGAAGACTATAGTCCAGACTATAATTAAAACTATAGTTAAGACTATAACTATGACTATAGTCCAGACTAAACTATAGTTAAGACTATAGTTAACACTACAGACCACACTGAAGAATATAGTTCAGACTATGAACTAGACTATAGTCTAAACTACTGACAGATTGTAGTCCAGTCTATAGACAAGGTTATACTTATGACTATTGACAATACTATAAACCAGACTATAGACAAAACTATAGACCAGCAACTAACTAACTATAGTCCTAAGTACGCTATAGACTATATAGTGGAATATATACTAGAAAAAGTTTCAAACAATATAAGAAAGTAATAAGTCAGTAAAAAAAAAACGTTAATCGATATAATAATCATTATTGTCTACAGAGTAATGAATTGAATTGTAATAAAACAAACATCATCTCGGCACCATGAAGCATATTTATCAAATTATTTTTCATTTGTTTCTACTGCAAGAGACAATTTATCTAAACACAAGATTTCAATAAACTTTTTTTCCATTCTATGTAAAAAAGAAAAACAACAACAATAAAGAGAAGAAAATAACGTTGGGTCAATAGTGACATTGCTATTGTTTGGTTTTTGTTGGCACTTAATGAAAGCGTTGTTATAGTTGATGATGAGGCTGTTGCTGACGCTAATGCTGACAACGAGAATAATGATGATGACGACAACAACAGTAAAACAAAACGCAATGATGTGAAACCAAGTCATTGTGTTAATTTGTATTAATTGGCAACTAATTGTTGTAGTTTTTCCTTTTTATTTTTCTTTTTTCGAATTTTTTTTTTTTTTTTGTCTTTATCATTTATTTAGTCCTTTTTTCATTAAATGTTTATTTGATGGTGTGTGTGTGTGTATGTGAGTAAATAATTCTCAATGGTATTTGTATGTTTTACGACCTTTTGTTTAATTATTAAATGCCACGCAATATGATTGTTGATCTTCGTCAGCGTTCAGTTTCAGTTAAATTTCGCCAACCGTTTGCCACACTAACCCACACCAGAAACCTATAATGTTTATTTTGTGGTGGTAAATGAAGCTTGAATAATTATAAATTTAGTATTGAGTTTGTGTACAATGAAAAATAAATCTATATTTAGTTATAGGGTTAAGGTTGGTATTCTAAATTACTTTTTTAAAATTTTCTTTTTACATACATTTTTCGAAAATTTTTAGAAAATATTTGAAAAGTTTTGTATTGAAAACAATTTCGTTAAATCCTCTTTCTATAAAAAATTCTAATTTTCATAATGGTTTTCTATAGAAAATGTTTGATAAACTTCCTTTTCAAAGAAAATTTTCTATAAATTTTGTTTTGCTAGGGAAATTATCGATAAATTTCCTTTTTTTTAATTAAATTTTCGATAAATTTTCTTTTATTTATAAAAAGCTCGAGAAATTTTCTTTTAAAAAATTTTCTGTTTTAAAAAAATTTTATAGAAATTTTTTTTGTTCTATTTACAAGAAATTTTCCATTTAACATTTTCTATAAATTTTCTTTTCAATAAAAATTAAAAAAAAAACACTTTTTTTGTATAGAAAATTTCGAGAAATATTCTTTTTATAGAAAATTTTCTTTTCTATAGAACATTAACGGGAAATTTCCTTTTCTTTAGAAAATTTTCGATATAATTTTTATTTCTATAGAAAATTAACGAGAAATTGTCTTTTCTAAAGAAAAATTTTCGTTTAATTTTCTTTTATATAGAAAATACTCAAAAAAAATTATTTTAAAAAACATTTTTGAAAACTTTATTTTTTACAGAAAATTTTCGAGAATTTTTTTCTATAGGAGAAATACGAGAAATTTTCTTTTTTATAAAAAATTTCGATAAAATTTCGTTTTCATATAAATTTTCGGAACAACTTTTTTCTATAGAAAATTTTCGATAAATTTTCTTTTCTATGGAAAATTTTCGATAAATTTTCTTTTCTATGGAAAATTTTCGATAAATTTTCTTTTCTATGGAAAATTTTCGATAAATTTTCTTTTCTATGGAAAATTTTCGATAAATTTTCTTTTCTATGGAAAATTTTCGATAAATTTTCTTTTCTATGGAAAATTTTCGATAAATTTTCTTTTCTATAGAAAATTTTCGATAAATTTTTTTTCTATGGAAAATTTTCGATAAATTTTTTTTCTATGGAAAATTTTTGGATAAATTTTCTTTTTAATAGAAAATTTTCGATAAATTTTCTTTTCTATTAAAAATTTTTGACAAATCTTCTTTTCTATAGAAAATTTTCGCTAAATCTTCTTTTCTATAGAAAATTTTCGTTAAATTTTCTTAAAAATAGTTTCAATTTATTTTCTTCAAAAAGTTTTTTTTAGAAAATTTTCTCTTTTAAGATGTAGGGTCCCTTTTAAATTCGCCTTAACCTTAAATAAAAAAATATCCCCTTTACACGTCATTAAATATCCCACAGAGTCTGTTGCCTCTCACATTTATGTAGTTGACTGTTTGATGGGTTGGTGATGTTTGATTGCTCGGTCTATGAGGTGTTGATTACATTACAAAATGTCCTTGTACCCAAACAAAACTGCTCACCCACATTATATTACCAGCAAATGCCCATGTGTTAGTTTTCATTATTTTCATTTCTAAGAACAATATTATATCCTGTTGTTTTCTATTTTATTTACAAAAAAAAATGTTTTTAAGTACATATTTTTGTCCCTTGCTGTGCGTCCAGCTTGCTGGGGGCTAAGGACTTGTTATATGTTCTTGCTATTTTTTTTTTCTTAAAACAATGTCGAAAAAGACTATAGAAAGCTTTAAATAAAACGTGCTATTTTTTGCGTCCTCCAGTTTATGAGATGAGATACAAGTAATAATTTACAATTAGTAATTAGTTTTTATTACTCTCTAAAATGTTGGTTGGTTGCTGTAGTTATTAGTGTTGTTGTTGTTTTTGGTAAAATTTATTTGCGGTCCGTTTGTCGTTTTGGATCATGAGGTTTTGTTTCTAATTGTGGTTGTTGTATTTTGTTACTAAATATTGGTATCTGTGGTTTTGTTGTATTTATTTTTAAGGCATTGTTTTAGATATTTTCAAGGGGGCACCAAAATGTTATTTGTATTTGCATGTATTTGTGGTCTAGTAGGGTGGTGCAACAAAACTTATAGTTAGTTTCATTATTCTAGTATATGAAAGTAAAACTTTCTGCCAATATACATAATACATACATATGTATGTATGTATGTATGTATGTATGTATGTATGTATGTATGTATGTATGTATGTATGTATGTATGTATGTATGTATGTATGTATGTATGTATGTATGTATGTATGTACCGGCGGCAAGTTGATCCACTCGCGAGTTACGTGTCGTCATCCTGCAATCGTGAGCAAAATTCTACTACGGAGGTTGGTACATTGGCCTCCGTGGCGGACAATGCGTCAAATGTATAGCATGCCATTGGCAAAAACATAGGGTTGAAATAAAAGGAAGTAATCGGAGAAAGTTCTAAGCTCAGCCTTTAAATATAGGTGAGGGTTCCGACTCTGAATCCTCAGATGATAATAACAACACAATTATAGCAAATCCCAAAAAGGATGAAGGAGAGCAAATGGTGAAACAAGTGAGTAATAGGATAGCTAAACTACCTTTACTAAGCAAAGACTATCTGGAGTACAGAGAAGGAAGTTGAAAAAGATGCTTCAGGAAAGAACAACACTTCAAAGGAAAAATCGAACTCTCTTACACAATCTGAGGCAAAGAGGATCAAGTCTCCCGAAGAGTTGACAACTGAGAATAAACCTAAGAAGAAAAAGAGCTCCCCGTCTTCTAATACATATTCGAAGCCAAGCCATACTTCACTAAAAGGGACCTCAAGTCAGAATACTGAGAGTAAGGGTGACAACAACAAAAAATATATTCCAAAGATGAACACGTCGACGAAATCAACATCGAAGGTACGGGTATCTCAAATGAAGTCCCGAAAAGCAAGTAGAGAGAGGGTAGACAGTGAAAAAGAGCCGCTATCTTACGCCAAAGTCGATAGAAGAAGACTTCGGGACGATCTCTGCTGTGCAGTTTACGATGACGGTAATCCGAAAGGCAAAATTGGAAAAGAACAATAGACCTAAACAAATTGACCGGATCGTATTCAAAAGAATGTAGAGCAATGAATGTGATATGAGTACAGAGACCTTCAATATTCACAACTTTCAGAACTTCGCCAAAATCGAAGCTGAAGGAACTTATTACCTGCAAAAATTATTGGATCACATGATTCATTTAACTAATTTAACAAAAACTACTCCTCTAAAAACATTACTGAAGTACATGGTCTGTTTAGTGGTCCTATGTAATGCAGCATGGATTATGTTTATGTTTTTGAAAACAACATGGTCCATAGCCTGCATTATATAGGACGATGTTCCAGATAATTCCATAATATGAATAAGTGAGTAGTTTTGGGATTACTTCGATGTAAACATGTGGGTTCCTCACTTGACTCCCCCTCTCGCCTACTAACCGATCATTCATTCCACAAAATATTTCTTCTATAGACCTTGCGAGTAAATAATAAGTACTCTAACTTGGACTTAGTAAATACTCACTCGAACAGCACTATATTCAGTTCTTATAAAGCCTAAGTATTAACAAGTATCGAAAAATCTCTAAGACAAAAATTACTTGAGAACCACAAAGAAAAACCATAATTCTACACTTTTGGAACCTATCGAATAACAAAATACATAGTATAATAAATATGTTGATGACATAGTTCCTATTAATTTGGTCTCGAAAGGATATACATACATACATTCATATGTATATGTATAACTATTTCTACCTTTATTTTACACATATTTTGCATTCCATATTGGTGATAATTTACTGAATTTACTTTCCTTATTGAAGTGGTGCCAGTATGCAAATGCAACTTGCAACAAAACTTAAAGGCTTAACGGCTTAACATTATCATTTTGTGGTTAATGTAAAACATTAACGTCTTGTTGTAGGTAGTGCATTTACATTAACCGCAAAGTGTTAAAATGATTACGTGTTAATAGATCATCAAGTTAGCAAGTCGTCTTAAGCAGACAGTAATGTAGCAATTTAATATGTAGTTTTTATATTTCAATCGAATTATTTAAAGGCATATGGGATTGAATAGTAATATTTATCATTACAGTCTTTAAGTATGCTTGGCGAAATAAGTTGTAAATTTTTGCTACAACTTAAATGGACATACAACTTCAATGTCTAGTTTTGAGAAGTCATTAAACAAACTTATTTGCTCTTCAAAAAGGTTTCACTCGTTGTTATTTAATAAATGAAATGTAGATTTCTTTACTAACATTTAGGTTAACGACAAAGAAAGCCACTAAGAAATACATGTCCGAAAATTTAACACTCTACACATTAAAAAATTAATCAAATTTCAAGTCAGAATGTTAACATAAATGCTGTTAAAGGTTAGACTGAGTAGATCGATATATCTTAAAGCTGGAGTGGAACTATTAGTTCCACCGCAGTGTAGGGCATAATTTTAAACATTGCCACTCTAATAAAAAATAACACATTTTTCTCGCACTCTATAATAATGTGCGAAAAGTAAAGGCATTCGAGCGTCAAAACAAGGAGTCAGAAGACGGTGAATTCTTGTCCATTTACTAACTACGAGTATTGTTAAACCAATGGTTGGTCATTTATTTAATTTATTAATTTCACTTCATTGAATGCAACAAAAATTATGTACATTGTATTTCGAATGAAATAAAATGAATAAAATAAAAGAAATGGCATACAAATGGACAATTAAGAATTACTTTTTTACAGAGTGAGATCGAGCGAGCGAGTGGACATCTTTTATCATCCGCACACACAAAATACACATTTACACTGATATGTATTGGTCGCAAACATGTTTATATGTATGAATATGCCCAACAGTTCGAGAGCATTTACACGCCACTGACTTTTAAGGCGAATCTCAAATAAAATTTTTCTATAATTGAACTAGAACAGAACTAGAACAGAACTAGAACAGAACTAGAACAGAACTAGAACAGAACTAGAACAGAACTAGAACAGAACTAGAACAGAACTAGAACAGAACTAGAACAGAACTAGAACAGGACTAGAACAGAACTAGAACAGAACTAGAACAGAACTAGAACAGAACTAGAACAGAACTAGAACAGAACTAGAACAGAACTAGAACAGAACTAAAACAGAACTAGAACAGGACTAGAACAGAACTAGAACAGAACTAGAACAGAACTCGAACAGAACTAGAACAGAACTAGAACAGAACTAGAACAGAACTTGAACAGAACTAGAACAGAACTAGAACAGAACTAGAACAGAACTAGAACAGAACTAGAACAGAACTAGAACAGAACTAGAACAGAACTAGAACAGAACTAGAACAGAACTAGAACAGAACTAGAACAGAACTAGAACAGAACTAGAACAGAACTAGAACAGAACTAGAACAGAACTAGAACAGAACTAGAACTGAACTAGAACAGAACTAGAACAGAACTAGAACAGAACTAGAACAGAACTAGAACAGAACTAGAACAAAACTAGCATAGAACTAAAATAGAACTCGAACAGAACTAGGACATAAATAGAACATAAATAGAAAAAAACTAAAACATAACTAGAACAGAACTAGAACAAAACTAGAACAGAACTAAAAAAGAACTAGAACAGTAGTGATTTGTAGAAGAATTCAACAGGAAGTGAACTATAACTGAACTAAAAAAAGAAATGAAAGAAAACAAAGAAATGATCTAGAACAATTCTTTAACTGAACTAGAACGACATTTTTTTTTAACTAAAACTATACTAGTTACACAACCATATCAAATTCCAAACACTGCTGATACCATACAAACGTAATTAAAGTATATTCCATTAAAACAGGACTAAAATACATCAAAAATAAAAATATTTTATATGAAAAACTGAACACAATAACATTTAAAAAACCAAATAACATTGTAAATGTGTACATTTCCAAGAGGAACAGTATTGAATGGCGGTCTTATTGGTACTGGTTTTGGTCACAAAGTTCGAATGAACATATGAAACCAACGAACGAATGGTTGAATGAATGACTGTGTGAGTCAGTGAGGGAATAAATGAAATGGATAAAGCCTGGAAGGTAAATGTAGAGAATGTAGATAACGACATCTTGCGGTCGAGATGCACTCACACATATGTATATTTTCAAAGGCTTGATGCTGTCGATGATGACTGGATGACTGGGTAGGATGTTGATAAAATATGGTACTTTTTAATTTATTTGTATAAATGTTTTTCATTTTTCTCTTCGGTTTTTTTTAATTTGTTTGCTTTCTATAAAAATTAAAATAGCGACGGTAACGGACGATATAGTGGTGCTATTTTTGCATTTGACAAGAGCTGCTATCAAGTTTACATGTGTATTTTGTGGAGTTTTGGACGAAGTGGAGCTAAAGTTTTATCTTACTTTATTATAGTAATCGGTAGTTTTACGAGCAGATATTTTATTTAGAATTTAAGTTAAAGCGATTCATAGCTTAATCGAATACCACGAATTTCTGAGATAAAACTGAACTAGAACTGAACTAGAACTGAACTAGAACTGAACTAGAACTGAACTAGAACTGAACTAGAACTGAACTAGAACTGAACTAGAACTGAACTAGAACTGAACTGAACTAGAACTGAACTAGAACTGAACTAGAACTGAACTAGAACTGAACTAGAACTGAACTAGAACTGAACTAGAACTGAACTAAAACTGAACTAAAACTGAACTAAAACTGAACTAAAACTGAACTAGAACTGAACTAGAACTGAACTAGAACTAAACTAGAACTGAACTAGAACTGAACTAGAACTGAACTAAAACTGAACTAGAACTGAACTAGAACTGAACTAGAACTGAACTAGAACTGAACTAGAACTGAACTAGAACTGAACTAGAACTGAACTAGAACTAAACTAGAACTGAACTAGAACTGAACTAGAACTGAACTAGAACTGAACTAGAAATGAACTAGAACTGAACTAGAACTAGAACTGAACTAGAACTGAACTAGAACAGAACTAGAACAGAACTAGAACAGAACTAGAACAGAACTAGAACAGAACTAGAACAGAACTAGAACAGAACTAGAACAGAACTAGAACAGAACTAGAACAAAACTAGCATAGAACTAAAATAGAACTCGAACAGAACTAGGACATAAATAGAACATAAATAGAAAAAAACTAAAACATAACTAGAACAGAACTAGAACAAAACTAGAACAGAACTAAAAAAGAACTAGAACAGTAGTGATTTGTAGAAGAATTCAACAGGAAGTGAACTATAACTGAACTAAAAAAAGAAATGAAAGAAAACAAAGAAATGATCTAGAACAATTCTTTAACTGAACTAGAACGACATTTTTTTTTAACTAAAACTATACTAGTTACACAACCATATCAAATTCCAAACACTGCTGATACCATACAAACGTATTTAAAGTATATTCCATTAAAACAGGACTAAAATACATCAAAAATAAAAATATTTTATATGAAAAACTGAACACAATAACATTTAAAAAACCAAATAACATTGTAAATGTGTACATTTCCAAGAGGAACAGTATTGAATGGCGGTCTTATTGGTACTGGTTTTGGTCACAAAGTTCGAATGAACATATGAAACCAACGAACGAATGGTTGAATGAATGACTGTGTGAGTCAGTGAGGGAATAAATGAAATGGATAAAGCCTGGAAGGTAAATGTAGAGAATGTAGATAACGACATCTTGCGGTCGAATGCACTCACACATATGTATATTTTCAAAGGCTTGATGCTGTCGATGATGACTGGATGACTGGGTAGGATGTTGATAAAATATGGTACTTTTAATTTATTTGTATAAATGTTTTCATTTTTCTCTTCGGTTTTTTTTAATTTGTTTGCTTTCTATAAAAATTAAAATAGCGACGGTAACGGACGATATAGTGGTGCTATTTTTGCATTTTGACAAGAGCTGCTATCAAGTTTACATGTGTATTTTGTGGAGTTTGGACGAAGTGGAGCTAAAGTTTTATCTTACTTTATTATAGTAATCGGTAGTTTTACGAGCAGATATTTTATTTAGAATTTAAGTTAAAGCGATTCATAGCTTAATCGAATACCACGAATTTCTGAGATAAAACTGAACTAGAACTGAACTAGAACTGAACTAGAACTGAACTAGAACTGAACTAGAACTGAACTAGAACTGAACTAGAACTGAACTAGAACTGAACTAGAACTGAACTGAACTAGAACTGAACTAGAACTGAACTAGAACTGAACTAGAACTGAACTAGAACTGAACTAGAACTGAACTAGAACTGAACTAAAACTGAACTAAAACTGAACTAAAACTGAACTAAAACTGAACTAGAACTGAACTAGAACTGAACTAGAACTAAACTAGAACTGAACTAGAACTGAACTAGAACTGAACTAAAACTGAACTAGAACTGAACTAGAACTGAACTAGAACTGAACTAGAACTGAACTAGAACTGAACTAGAACTGAACTAGAACTGAACTAGAACTAAACTAGAACTGAACTAGAACTGAACTAGAACTGAACTAGAACTGAACTAGAAATGAACTAGAACTGAACTAGAACTAGAACTGAACTAGAAATGAACTAGAACTGAACTAGAATTAGAACTGAACTAGAACTGAACTAGAACTGAACTAGTTCTGAACTAGAACCGAACTAGAACTGAACTAGAACTAGAACTGAACTAAAACTGAACCAGAACTGAACTAGAACTGAACTAAAACTGAACTAGAACTGAACTAGAACTGAACTAGTTCTGAACTAGAACCGAACTAGAACTGAACTAGAACTGAACTAGAACTGAACTAGACCTGAACTAGAACTGAACTAGAACTGAACTAGAACTGAACTAGAACTGAACTAGAACTGAACTAGAACTGAACTAGAACTGAACTAGAACTGAACTAGAACTGAACTAGAACTAAAACTGAACGTTGAATTTATTTAAGGCATAAAAAATTTCTTCTATCCCACTGTTATAATATTTCTCTGTGCTGAATATGGAGACATTAAAAATACGCTGAATATGTTATTACAATTTAAATTGATTTTTATTTTTTTATTTTCTTCAATTCTGTTTCAGTTGGTGTTGCAGTCGTTTGTTTTACATATGAAATGTAATTGTTGTAGTTTTTATCCTGTTACATGCACTGAGGTTGGTTGTAAGATGAAGTGTTTTATTGAAAAACTTTTAGACCAAAAGGTTAAATGTCAAAATTGATTGGGTCATTGAAGTAAATTGAAAAGTACAGATACGAAAATATTGTAAAATTTATTTTTTTAAGTGAAATATTTTGAAGGAATTTATTTTAATTTTATGACATAGCATGCAGAAAATTTTAAAAGAATGTTCTTTTAACTAACATTCAGTATATTCGGAATTGGCGCCTTTATTTGGTTTTAAGAACCGGCATGTTTGGTGGATATTAAAGTTTCAGATATCCAAATAAAATATTCTAAGTTGTTATTTTTAAATTTATTACAAATACGAAAGTATTTTTTTGTTGAATTCATATCAAAATGAAAACAAATTTGGTTTGTTATAAAATATTTCTAATGTAATATTCATAGACCATTAAATCGCGATCACTCAAGTGTCCAATGTATGGGTAATAGTATTTCATTATTTATTGATTATGTTAAACAAATCAACTTATTTGTAATAACTTATTAAACTTGTTATTTGTAAGCAATAGTGAATACCGTTGCTTACAATCCTACTAGACAACTCTGTGTTAAAAGTATAAGTAAAAATCCATAAGTAATGTCTTCTGTAGAATTAATTTCATAACTGATCTAGTGCTTTATAGATTCAAGGCTCGTTGTAGGGTAACTAATAATCAATTATTCTTTTTTTGCATTCTCTTATTTATTTTGCCAAATCTATAGCGAAATGTTTACAAACAACAAGTAGGTGCATTATACAAAGTGTACAAACATGGAATTACCTTCACTCTTCACCAGTCAATTGCTGAGAGCATGTATTTTTAACTGATAAGAGCTGATAACGATAGCATTAAATACTTGTTAAATGACTTTGATTTGTACTCATTATTTAGTGTGTACATATCAGGAATGGAAATTTTTATATGTTTCACAGTAGTTTTGTTATAAAATTATCTTAAAAAGTACCAAGTTGCTTAAGGGACTTTTTTGAATTCATGAGATTTTTATACTTCATTAGCAAAAATTTAATGTTCATAAGAACATTAAAAGTTAAAATGGCATTTCCTATAGAGAGTATATATTTTTATATATGATTAAAAAAAGTTTTCCATCCCTGATTTAAATGTTTATTTGTTTTATATTTTCTTTTTTTTATCTCCATTCTTAAGTATTAAAACACGCTCTTAATTTGCGAGAGAACATGCAGTGGTCATAATGGAGAAAGTATACAAAAGGCATGAATGACAATTGCGATGCTTTAACTTAATTAAGGGCAAAGTTGCCAGAGTTTAAAATCAGATTGTTAATTATGGTAGCAAAATTATAGTAGACTGTAGTGTAGTCTATAGCTTAGTCTATAAAACTAATCTATAGTCTAGTCGATGATATAGTTTTTAGTCTAGCCTATATTCTAGTCTAATCTATAGTCAATATTCTAGTCCATATCCTATTCTACAATCTAATCCATAGTCTAGTCTTTACTCTAGTCTCTAGTTTAGTCCATTCCATAGTCTATAGTCTAGTCTATAGTCTAGTCTATAGTCTAGTCTATAGTCTAGTCTATAGTCTAGTCTATAGTCTAGTCTATAGTCTAGTCTATAGTCTAGTCTATAGTCTAGTCTATAGTCTAGTCTATAGTCTAGTCTATAGTCTAGTCTATAGTCTAGTCTATAGTCTAGTCTATAGTCTAGTCTATAGTCTAGTCTATAGTCTAGTCTATAGTCTAGTCTATAGTCTAGTCTATAATATAGTCTAAATTCTAGTCTATAGTCTGGTATATAGTCTAGTCTATAATCTATTATATAGTCTAGTCTATAGTCTTGTCTATAGACTAGTAGACAATTCAGTCTTAAGTATATTCTCTAGACTAACCTATAGTCTATATTCTAGTTTATGATATAGTCCATAAAAATTTTCCGCACAATTTTTTAGTAAAAATCTGGCACCACTGTTTTTTTAAGTTCTCATTTCTAAGTGCCCAGTAAAAAAATATCAAAATATTTAATCTAAAAAAAAACTAAAAAGCAAGAATAAACAAACAAATAACAAACAACAATAAAATGCATCACTTTACCCAAAAAGCGATAATAAACAATTGTAATATTATTTGTTTTTTATTTTCTACTTTCCTGATATATATTTTTTAATAATCTGCCTCAAACATGCTCAGAATACAATCAGTTTTTGTTTTGCTCTTTACGCGTTAGCACCGAAAAAAATAATAAAACCAAAAATTTAATAATAAGTTCTACTGCAAAAAGTGTTTAATAAAAAAGTATACAACATCAAAAAATAAAGTAATTAAAAACGAAAAATTTGCCACATTTATAATTAAAAACTAAGAAAAAAACATTTGATTGGGAATTCACCAGAAAGGTTTCAATTCAATACAAATTAAACCAGGTAAAATGAAAACATTGAAGAAAAAGTATAATACCGGCTAGTTTTGCAGTTCATTGACTGTGTGGTGTGTTGACTATATTTCTGCCTTTTTTGTTGTCTGCTGTTTTTGTCCAAATAAGAAGTTTTTTGTTATGACAAGTGTGCGAATGAGTGTTTTTTCTGAGTGGTTGTTTTATTATGATTTTTTTATATTTTACTCTTTGCAATTTTTATTTTGTTTGTTTTGTATTCTCTATAATACTCTTTATGTTGGTATAGGTATTTGCCGTTAAAAAAGAGATATTGGATTTTAAAGAGAAATTTATTAAGTTAGAGCTATAGTGAGAAATATTAAATACTTTTGCCAACAGTGTTTTATATGCTTTTATTACTTGTTATAAATTTATCTAGATATTGAAGTGTTCAAAATAAATGTAGACACTTCAAATTTACATTGATAACAATGATGGAATAATCAAATCAAACATAAGCATAATAGAAATTAATTTTGTATACCCTACAACACTGTAGTAGGGAGGGTATTATATGTTTGTGCTAATGTTTGTAACACCCAAAAATATTGGTCCTTCACATTATATAATACTAATCGGCATTGAAACAACACCGAGTCTATTAAGCTATGTCCGACGGTCCATCTGTATGTGTGTCCATGTAAAGCAATATTCAATTAGATAATATCTGATAAATTGTGACATATACTTTTTGAAATAGGTCCATTATTTCTCCAACCTCCATACAACCTTAAAATTTCCCTTCTCTCGAATAGGACTCTTGAGATAATAGTTATTTTGTATGTTGTAGTTAGAAAAATCGACAAAACTTAGTTTTATAAAAGTCTAAATAACACTGAATATTTTTGAAAAGGTAGGACCTCTTTCGATCCTAGTCAGCACACAAACTCTTTTTCAAAAATAACCTCAAGGTCTATATTTACTAATAAACACTAATTACACGGCGAAATTATACATAAATAAGTTCGTAGTTTTAGTTCAGCTGTAGTGCAGTTGCAGTTCAAGTTAAGTTCTAGTTCAGCTTTCGTTCAGTTCTAGCTCAGTTCTAGATCAGTTCTAGTTCAGTTGTAGTTCAGTTGTAGTTCAGTTGTAGTTCAGTTGTAGTTCAGTTCTAGTTCAGTTCTAGTTCAGTTCTAGTTCAGTTCTAGTTCAGTTCTAGTTCAGTTCTAGTTCAGTTCTAGTTCAGTTCTAGTTCAGTTCTAGTTCAGTTCTAGTTCAGTTCTAGTTCAGTTCTAGTTCAGTTCTAGTTCAGTTCAGTTCTAGTTCAGTTCTAGTTCAGTTCTAGTTCTAGTTCAGTTCAAGTTCAGTTCTAGTTCAGTTCTAGTTCAGTTCTAGTTCAGTTCTAGTTCAGTTCTAATTCTTTTTTAGTTCAGTTTTAGTTCAGGTCTTGTTCAGGTCTAATTCAGTTCAAGTTCAGTTCTAGTTTAGTTCTAGTTCAGTTCTAGTTCAGTTCTAGTTCAGTTCTAGTTCAGTTCTAGTTCAGTTCTAGTTCAGTTCTAGTTCAGTTCTAGTTCAGTTCTAGTTCAGTTCTAGTTCAGTTCTAGTTCAGTTCTAGTTCAGTTCTAGTTCAGTTCTAGTTCAGTTCTAGTTCAGTTCTAGTTCAGTTCTAGTTCAGTTCTAGTTCAGTTCTAGTTCAGTTCTAGTTGTTTTCTTTTTTTTCAGTTCTAGTTCAGTTCTAGTTCAGTTCTAGTTCAGTTCTAGTTCAGTTCAGTTCAGTTCAGTTCTAGTTCAGTTCAGTTCTAGTTCAGTTCTAGTTCAGTTCTAGTTCAGTTCTAGTTCAGTTCTAGTTCAGTTCAGTTTCTAGTTCAGTTCTAGTTCAGTTCTAGTTCTAGTTCAGTTCAAGTTCAGTTCTAGTTCAGTTCTAGTTCAGTTCTAGTTCAGTTCTAGTTCAGTTCTAGTTCTTTTTTTAGTTCAGTTTTAGTTCAGTCTTGTTCAGTTCTAGTTCAGTTCTAGTTCAGTTCTAGTTCAGTTCTAGTTCAGTTCTAGTTCAGTTCTAGTTCAGTTCTAGTTCAGTTCTAGTTCAGTTCTAGTTCAGTTCTAGTTCAGTTCTAGTTCAGTTCTAGTTCAGTTCTAGTTCAGTTCTAGTTCAGTTCTAGTTCAGTTCTAGTTCAGTTCTAGTTCAGTTCTAGTTCAGTTCTAGTTCAGTTCTAGTTCAGTTCTAGTTCAGTTCTAGTTCAGTTCTAGTTCAGTTCTAGTTCAGTTCTAGTTCAGTTCTAGTTCAGTTCTAGTTCAGTTCTAGTTCAGTTCTAGTTCAGTTCTAGTTCAGTTCTAGTTCAGTTCTAGTTCAGTTCTAGTTCAGTTCTAGTTCAGTTCTAGTTCAGTTCTAGTTCAGTTCTAGTTCAGTTCTAGTTCAGTTCTAGTTCAGTTCTAGTTCAGTTCTAGGTCAGTTCTAGTTCAGTTCTATCTCAGTTCTTGTTCAGTTCTAATTCAGTTCTAGTTCAGTTCTAATTCAGTTCTAGTTCAGTTCTATCTCAGTTCTTGTTCAGTTCTAATTCAGTTCTAGTTCAGTTCTAATTCAGTTCTAGTTCAGTCAGAAATAACATCGTAATTAGATTCATTTGGACTTCAATAGGTAAAATCGATTGAGTGAATTTAGATGTTATCACTGCATAATAGGTGAGATAATCTTTAATTATATTTGGTACCATAATTTACTTATATACATATATCTAAGTAAATAATTACAACTGACCTAGATAAGTAGATTTGCTTAAAAGAAGTGGAAATTTAAATTTACAATTATAACTAAGTATTATTATTTATAATAAATCCTTTACTTTAACAACAAACAAAATTTTTCATTTTATAATTACGGAACAAACATTTTTCCTTTCAAAAATAAATTAAGCTCCAAAAGAAGCCAAAAACTATCAGCAACAACATCATTATCATAATTAGTGACAAGTGACTAAATAAAAATAAAATAGAATTTATATACAAACGAAGAAGAGCAAAAAAAAAGTATATAAAAAACTATAAAGTATTAAAAGATGCCTTCCACGTCAACCACTACATTACCAACGTTCGAAGACATTCTGGAAAAGGCGAAAACGACATTTCGTCAAAATTTTGGCCATGAGCCAGAATTGGCCTGTTGTGCACCGGGACGTGTTAATTTGATTGGTGAACATGTTGATTACAATGATGGTTATGTTTTGCCAATGGTAAGTATATTTTCGTTTGCTTCCCTTTTGTTAAGTTTTTCTTTTTTTTATAATAAGATTTCATATGCACAAACTAATTAGAGAAAAATAGTATAAATATTAAGATTTAAATATCAAACAGAAGCCAAAGAAATGGAAAAAATAATTAAAATGAAATGACTAATTTCTTTAACCATTAATTTTATTTTATTTCTTTTGTGTTTATAATTCTTAAAGGCTTTGCCAATGGTAACGGTGATTGTGGGAGGTAAAGATGGTGGAGCAACTGGCAATGAAGTCGACATAATTACCTGCTGTCCTGGAGCAGATGAACCCAGGCGTAGTAAATTCTCTTTAGTTAATTTAAAAGCTGGTGAGAAACCAAAGTGAGTTGTTCTATTTTTTCTGTTTTGTTTATTTTTTTCAGAAATTTTAGTTTAGTGGGTTTTAGTATTAAGAAGTTAAAGCAATTTATTTTATAAATAGCATTTTGACTAAATTGTATATCGATATATACCGGGTCTATCATTTCATACATTTTACAATGAGCTAAATCCTGTTGGTATGGTCGTGCTATTGATTTTTAAGCACATTATATGGTCCCAGTAGAATATTTTCAACTTTTGGTAATGAGTATTGTAGATAATGTAGTTATTTCATACATTACTTGGTAATGAGCATTTTTGTAAAATCGTCTGTAACTAGTTAGTTACTGACCCAAAAAGTAACTATGTACTTATATTTTCCTCCAATATTACCTGAAAAATTACATGGGTAAGTAAAGATTTTACTGGAGAACGATTTTAATATTCCATCAAGTAATGCGCCTTAATTAAGATGATTTTGACATACTTTTTTAAATTTTGGTTGCGGAGAGAACAAGCAAATATACAAAATCTTATGAGAAAGCAAAGTAAATAAGTATAAGATAAAGGTTATTACATCAACAATTTTTGGCCGTAATCGAAATCGAACATGATTCCACTAAAAGAGGTTTATATTCCGAATCCAAGTAGGAGAGAAACAACTTAACTTTGATAACGATCCACCAAAAAAAAAACGAAAAGGAAATAGAGCAAAATTTATCCAAAACATTTTTAGGGCACGTACGGGTTTTCTATATACGGATCGAGAAAATCTATCAAATCTCTCGTTAAGGAAACGATTTGAAATAAAAAGCCTTGACTGTATGAAAGAGAAAGCTAGGGGTGTTTCCGACTCCACCTCAGAAAATATTGAAATCTCTTGAAGGTGAGAACTTTATGTTAATTAAAAAGAGAAAAAACTACATTTAAGAAGAAATTAGACTAAAGACGAAACTCATTGAAAGCGTTTGAAAATAAATATGGAGAAGCTGAGAAAATCTCTCGCTAGGAAAAGGAATTGAAATAAAGAGAGACCTCGACTGCACAAAAAAAGAAGAGGTAGGATTCTTACTTTACTTCAGCTGATTTTGGACATCTTAAAGATCATAACTATAAAGAGAGAGGAGAAACTTAATTGAGGTAGAAAATGAGACCATAGTTTGAATCCTGGAGGGATAGAAAACTTGGCGAAGCCAAAAACATCTTTAAAGGTTCATTTAAGCAAAAAGTATATAATGACATGGATCTGGAAGGTCTATGGTAATCAGTATTATATTTTCTATGCAATAACTGATATTGGATGAGGGATATTAATCACAAAAATTAATACATACAGATGATTTCATCGATATTCGCCGTCTCCTATGTCAGGTTAAGGTTTCAAACTCGAAGTAAATGATGATAAGTATAGTGATGATAATCATTCAAATCTTCCGTTATATAAAAAATCTAAAAACGGAATTGATATATATACGCTAATAAGTATCGCAATCTTATCTCAGTTGCTACGTATTAGACATACATAAAACATCTATTAAAAAGAGGAAAATGCAAAAGAATGATGATCAATTAACTGCGTTTAAGTTGTATTAAATAACAGATTATTACTATATATCGAGTGGTGCATTTTGAAGATCAATCTATCTATCAATGACATACTCTCTCTGTTTTCGCTACTGAGTAGTAAGGTGTTTATTGTCAAAGGCAATATCGGAATGATCTTTTGAAAACTTACATATATAGAAAAGTCGAAAAATTTTACTTTATTAATAGTAAGTATCCCACGATGTCGGGATGATGTGGTTGAAAAAATGATCAGGTGTATATTTAAGTGAGCTCTCTTGTACTCGATCTTCGGAGAACTTATATACATAGTACAGCCAAAAAAATTGCTATATTAAGCGAAAGTATCCCCCGATATCGGAATGATCTGTTTGGAAAAATGATCAGGAAAGTATTTAAGTGAGTTCGAGACCTGCGAAATGCAGTGAGCTCTCTTGCACTCGTTTTATTCGCAAATGTATAAAAAACCTACAAAACCAATCAAAGATCAAGTTTTTTACTCTCTGCCTTTCACTGTTCTCGACTTATCATATCAATGATAAAGCTGACATTTTGTGCTAAAATTTCACGAATGGCTTCGATGATATATCAACTGTGCCGGAAATTTGATCATTATACTCTTCTACGTAGAAGTTTTAGAAAGCAAGCTCCCTAATTGAGAAGATCACAACAATGAAAATCCTTTCATTTTTGAATTTTTCGATTAAATATTAAATCACTTTTCAAATTATTCCTCTAATTTCTTTGAAATCTTTACTTGGTTTTTGCTTTAATCAAAGATAAGCTGTTTCTCTCACTTAAGTCATAGTCTTAAACAAATGCAGCCAGCAAAGAAAAAAACAAATCACCTTAATTTTGCTAAATGATGTCCCACAAAAATGTCCTCCAATTTACGTTTTAAAATTTTTAGTTTTAACAGGATAAATTATGCATGCATAGAACAAACTTAATCATTGACTAGGGAGAAAGACAAACTTGTAAAGGTAAAGATGCAAAGAAAGAAAATACTACGCGAATTTTCTATTTATTTCCTTATCTAGTTTTTGCATTTCTTGTCTTCGTTTTTTCGTTTTTTTTCGAAAGTGTGGACTATTTAAAAGTTTTACAGTTTTACATTACTTAGGAATCGCTCTAAGCGTTCATCACCTGTCTTACTGTGTTTTTTTTTTTTTGCCAAATAACTAGTAAAACGGAAGAAACCAAACTGCTTAAATCTAAAAAAAGAGAAAGACCAGCAAAATAAACAATAGTTTTTCGTTTTTCCCCAAAAGCAAGCAGCATAGTAACGTTATACCATTGTGTTCTCAAAACGAAATGAACAGAATAAAACTACATGTTTTTGTGATGCGTCCAGTTGTCATACTACCGTACGTCTCAGGGTAACGTCTGTCCTGCTGTCAGCCATTGCGTCTATGTTGTACTTCAACTTCAATGTTAATTTTTTTTTTGCAAGTTACTTAACATTTTTGGCTTTTCTTAGTAAATAGACGGACAACTTGCTCTTTTTTGGTTAGTGTTTTTTTGTTGGATTTTTTGGTTCCTTAAAAACTGACATTTGCATTTTATGCAAACATTCAGACAAAATATTCCAATGCACATACATTTTCCTACACATGTTAAGCTAGAGACTTAGTCAGCGTTGTTCTGAGTTCTTTGCCAGGATCCTAAATGTTGACTTCCTTATATTTTCTTGGTTGAATTGTTTGGACAAGTGATTGTTTTTTGAAAAGAAATAAAAAATAACTCACTTTTTCTAAGTAGACTTAAGTTGTCTAGCGAGAAAGGAAAACAACAGACCATACAACGAGAAAACTCTCTTGAAACAACTACGAATTGGGATCTTATTATCTAGAGGGTTTTGAATAGGTTCTACACAAGTTTAAACAACAAATTTGGACTTTACTAAAAGAGTTGAACCTCGAGAACGCTAAACATGAGATGAAAAGAGTAAGCATCATTGAAGTTAGTTAGTTTGAAAAGAGGATGCATATACCTCAAATCCCGAGATATACACCTAGACCTCTATCGGGCCTGTTGTGTGCTCCTTACCCAGTGTCTCAGATGGGAATCGAACCCACCACCTCAACCAGACTAGAACACTGACCTACCGGAGGCCAAGCATCACTGAAACATTGTAATATTTTTCTATTTCATCTTTACAACAAACATATTTTTGGAATATTTAAAATTCTTTAGTTTTTAATATTAACGACAATATTTTATTTATTCTTACACACCTTTTGACATCGGTCAGTGTCATCTGACAAATTGACTTTCACAAAGCCTTTTTTCAACTTTCTTATCTCCATAACTTTTGCATTTATTTACTTTTGTTCTTTGGAGCACACAATAAATTGCACAAATTTTTTGTTAAGTGTATTTATCATCATTCATAGTTCTGTAAACAAATGTATGAAGAACTATGATTTATCAGGTAACTATTGTTTGGTTTGTAACAAACCATTGCAAACAAAACCAAACAACTGACCCCCAAAAGGTCCACAAATATGTATAATCAGATAAAAAAAAGACAGTTAACTAAAACTCTACGACATGCTACTAACCAAAAACGTACTATAAATATTTATTTAAACATACAGAGTGATGGAAAATTTTGGGTACAGATTTTGCTCAAGGGGATTTATATATAAAGAAAACTGATTTTTATATAGAATATAAAGTTTAAACATATTGCTCCGTTTCCTTAACTAATCTTCTGTCGGAATAACTATAAGAAATTTGAGGGTTTTTCAAAATATGATTCTCTCCAAAATAAATACCAAAATGTCAGCAAAATATGATATTTGGCCGATTTCGCTATGCGTAAGGAACTTCTTTAAAGACCAAATTTAAAAAGCTGTCGCATAGTTGTTGTTGTTGTTTTAGCAGCTTGCAAAGTCGGTGTGGCTGGGTAGACAATTCTTAGGTAAGGTTAATTTGACAGCCACCCGAGGCAAAGCTCACTTGAGTTCAAATAGGACCCGTTGGGCTACCAAGATATTAACACTTCACCAATTGTCCTTATTGAAGAGTGCTGAACAATTTCAGCTTTTTGCACCTGTAGATGAAGATGTTAATCCTTGCTCATCTGACAGACAGTTTTTGTCTACGATTGTACACGACTAAACATTGCCTTCCTAAGATCGTCAAAAACGGGGCTGTGACATAGAAAATGCTCTGTGCTGTCATTTTCCTCCTCATCCTTGCAGCTGGTACAAAAATAATTGTATGAAGGAAGTTTAAGCCTCTGCGCATTAATGCCCTATGGTCAATTGTTTTATCGATACTACAATGGAATGTGTTCATTTGAAATTAGGGAACTCGTTTCCGATACCCCAATATTCTTGCGTAACACACGTCTTTCTTCAAGAACACACCCATTTGTGGTAGATTAACCAGTGGACCGCACAAAACACATTACCGGGAAAATTCGGCTGAAGAATCCGCACTGTTCGTATGTGGAATAAACTTCCTGAAGAGATATTCCCTACCACTTTCGATATAGAAAGATTTAAATCAAATGTCCACAAACACTATTCCCACTATCCACCTTCCCACAACTAATTTTCCTAGTTCCAACAAAATGCTTCGCATAAGTAGGGGTCATTCCCTGAGTGCTGGTCTAATTAAAAAAAAAGCCTGAGAAACAGGTTTTCGTTATTGGAACACTACTGGCTTTAAGTAATGATAGAGCCTAATTTGGGTTATCCTATCCTAATGTATATACATCAAATCCGAAGAAATACACTTAGGCCTGTATCTACCTGTTCTAAGGTCCTTAACCAGACTCTAACCACTAACCTACTGGATGCTGACTCCAATCGGACTGAATACGATCGCCCAAGTTTCTATAGTTGGCACCGTCTTCTAAATAAAGCAGGTACATTAACTAGGCTTTGTCATAGATTATCCCAGATCTGTAGCAACTGACCCTTTTTTTGGAAAAGAACACTCGACAACATTGAAACTATTAAAACTACAATAATGTGATAGACCAGTTCCTATTAGATTGAAAGTCGTAAGTTTAGAACTCAACTTGGATTTTGCAACCAAAATAATGGGCGGACAATATTAGGAAACTTATAAATATAAACGGCACTGATATGAGCGTTCCCATGAATTAAGATAATAAGACTCTTTTAAATAACTTAATTGATAACGCATCGAAATACTGGATTTATGTCGTACGAAATTGGAATCTAGTGAATTACTAAGATTTACGTCCTTCAATCTGGACTTTTTTTGGATATGACTTTACACTTTATTTTGACGTCTATTGATCATTTTTAATGAAAAAAATGGAAAAAGTGTTTTCGAAGGATATTACAGGATATTATCCTTTTTATCAAATTCTAAAAGATAACGTTATTTCCTAGGGAAATAACCATTTACTGTAGCTGTGAACGCTCTAAATTAAAAAAAACGACAAAAATCTAGGGACGCCGGTCTCCCGCATACTTGAAAGAGTTAAAGATACGACAGGATTCACAGAGCAATATATAATTTCGCTTTTTAAGAACAAGTAATAGGAAGAAATTTAGAAATCTGACATCTGCAGAAATAGTTCCTTTGTAATATTCATTCAGTTGGATATCAATATTAGGTTTAAATTTTTGTATAAACATTTCTTTACCACACTGTAAGACTACAAACACAAACTAAAAATACAAACAAAACAAAAGTTTTGTTTTATAAGGAACTAACCAACAAACGTACAAACATTTATCCAACAAAGTGTCGAGGAACAAACTTTACCTGTAAAGTTTATATATACGAACTGAACACTTTGGAAACCCCCGAAAAAAATTTTACCACTAAATGACTGAAAGGATGATAGGGAAACAAACATAAAGTTGTTTTTATACTCGTTATTGTAGTTGTAGCTAGTTTACACTTTAAAGTGGGCATTTAATAAAGTTTATTTTACATTTTACCAGGAAAATTTTCATCTTTGTTTAAATGGTAGGTTTTAAGTTTAAAGTAAAAAAATTAAATATTTTACAATTCTTAGTACAACAATTTTGTATAATTGTTCTTTTGTTGTTGTTGTTGTTGCTGCTGTTAATTTTCCAGATGGTCAAACTATATAAAAGGTGTAATTCATAGTTTCATGGAAACCGTTGTTGGCGTTACTATTTCTCCGGCTGGCAGTGGAAATGGTGGTAATATATTCATTGGTTTTAATGCGGTCATTGTGAGTAATGTGCCAGTTGGGGCTGGTTTATCGTCCAGTGCTGCCATTGAAGTGGCCACATTGACATTTCTAGAACATTTTACCGGTCACAAGGTGGAAAGGTATGTATTGTAAATTATTTCCTTGTTGCTTCTGCTGCTGCCATTTGTTGTTCTCCTTATTGTTTAACAATACTACAATAAGTATAATGTTTATTTTACCAACAGCAGCAGCAAGAGCCACAAATGAAAATTCAAAAAAAAAAAAAAAAACTTTTTCTTTTATTTTATATTTTTACATGTATTTTCTCGTAATTTTTATTAAAATGACCAGTTTTTTATTACTATTATTTTTTTGTAATTATTTGCAATTTTTATGTTTTATTCTAGTGATGCCAAGCGTGCTTTGATTTGCCAGGCAGCTGAGCATAAATTTGTTGGTATGCCCTGCGGCATTATGGATCAAATGATTTCAGTGGCTGGACAAAAGGATCATGCTTTAATGTTAGATTGTCGGTAAGTATATATGTATGTATAACTTACCAAAGTTTTTGTAATTTCTGCTTATAAGGCTGTGGTTGTAGAATTAAGTAAGAAATTTCCTAAAAAGAGAAAAAATAAGAATAAAAATGTTATAGATTTTTAAAAATTTTCTATACATAAAAAATACATTTTTAAACATTTTCTATAAAAAAGAATTTTGGCGAAATTTTTTTTGAAAAGGGTTATTTTCGAAAGTTTTTTAAAAAAGTAATTTTTAAATAATATATAAATTTTTGAAAAATTTCTAAAAACAGAAAATAATTTCCATAAACGTACAGTTTTTATTTTTTATATATATAGAATTTTTTGAAAATTTTCTATAAAATTTCTATAAAAATTTTAATTTACGAAAAACTTTCTTTAAAAAAAATTGGAATTTCGAACGTTTTCTATAAAAACTGGCAATTTCCCAAAAAAAAAAAATAGGTATCCGAAAAATTTGCTAAAAACTATTGAAGTTTCCGAAATTTCTCAAAAAATAGAAATTTTTTAAATTACCTTTTAACAACTAGAAATTTGTAAAATTTTTCTTTAAAAACTAAACTTAAAAAAATTGAAATTTTACAATTTCTATAAAAAATTAAATTTCCGTATAAAGGATCTTAAAATTTTATAAAAAAAGGAAATATAATTAATGGAAATTTTTCTATTTAAAAATAAACATTTTTAAAAAATTAAAAAGTTAAATTTTCTATAAAATTTAAGATTTCAAATTTTTTCTAAAAAAAATTTCTATTAAAATAAAATTTTCTAATATTTGTTTAAAAAGTAAAATTCTCTAAAAAAGGATAAAATGTTTTCAAAATTTTTGAAAAATTTCTAGAAAAAAATAAAAAGGCAAAATATTTGTAATTTTTCTTTAAAAACTAATAATTTTCGAAAATTTGCTAGAAAAAATAAAAATTTTAAAATATTTTTTTAATGGAAATTTTTGTTTAATTGCCTATTAAAAAATAAATTTTACAAAATTAAAAATTTCAAAATTTTTCTAAAAAAATGGAAATTTTCGAAAATTCCTTTTAAAATCTAGAAATTACCCATTTTTTTAAAAAACAGGTAATTTCCTAAATATTTTTAAAGAATTTTCGATAATTTTCTAAAAAAAAATATTTTTAATAGATATTTCAGAAAATTTTCTTTAAAAACTAGAAATTTCACAATTTCTATAAAAATTTTGAATTTTATACGTAAAGATTTATAGTAAATTTTATATCAAAAAATCATTTTAAAAAATTTGATTAAAAAGTAAATTCCAAAATTTAAAAAAAAAGAAATTTTGAAAAAAAAAAATTTATCAAAATTTTTCTTAAGAATCTAGGAATTTCAGAAAATTTTTTTCAAACATTTTTTTAGAAGAAATTTTTCTTTAAAAACTAGAGCTAGGTTCATTTTTATAGAAAAGTCAAAAAGTACCTTTTGAAAAACGAAAAAGTATCAACAAAACCCTTTTTATAGGTCCTCACATAAGCAGGGTTCTGCATACCTAATTTTATATTTCTAGGTTCAAAATTATAAAAAATTTAAAAAGTACCTTTTGAAAAACGAAAAAGTACCAAAAAGATTCCATTTATGAGTTCTGTCCTAATTCCGACTGTACATACTTAACCCTGCTATGGGTTCTCACTTAAGCCGGGCGCCACATACTTATTTTCACGTTTCTTGGTTAAATATTATAGAAAATTCATTTCATTTCATTTTTCATTTCATTTATTATTTGTAATCAAAAAGCCAATGTAGGCCAAAAGGTGATTACATATTTAAAACATAATTTAACACAAAAGTTTATTAATGAATCTTAATAATAAAAGTATAAAATTAATACAAATTATTTATATCTAAGCACAAACATGGAGCTACAAAAAAACAAAAGGTTTATATAAATATCTTGAATATCAACAACGAAAAATTTTGTATTAGTTCATGAGATCAATAATCATTTTTACAAAAACTCCAGTGGATTTAGTAAAGTTTCGATCAGTATATGGTATTAAGTTGTTCCATAAACGTATTACACGTATAACGTAGGATTTTTGCATAATAATTGTGTTAAACCTGGGGCAAATTAGAGAACAAGTGCGCGAAGAATTTGAAAAATTGAATCTAGAGATCAAATATAAAGGTGTATTGATTTTTATGATTTATAAAAAATAGTAAGCAATCTAACATTAATGAAATTCTCAAAAGTGCACCCTAAAAAATCAAAAACATATTCCGTAACATGATCTCTAGGACGCAGATGGTAGATATACCGAATGATTCTATTAAAGCACATTTTTCTAAGTCTTAACAAATTCGATGCACTTGTTCCAGAAAATACCTCTAGTCCGTACAACAAAATGGCATAAGAAGTAAATGACCGATTTGTTTTCTAATTCTCTCCGGTAAGTTATAACACGTATTATAAATTCTTCTCAATACAAAAAGAGTCCTTGAGATTACAAAATTAATATGTTGGGAAAACAGAAGAGCATCATCCACATATATTCCTAAAACTTTAATACATGAAACTATGTCTATTAAAGCTCCATTAACTGAAATTATAGGCGTAATCGCATCTTTAACTCCAAAAAACATTGCTTTCGATTTGGAGACGTTTAAAATTATAAAATTATCAACGCACCAAGAATCAATAGTCTGCATGCAAGCATTAATGTTCTGGTTTAGTTGATAAATTGAATTAGAAACAGCCACTAATTGTAGGTCATCCGCATAAAAAAATCCTTTTAAAGGTAACAAATTATTCAAAATATCGTTTATGTACAATAAAAATAATAGAGGGCCCAATATTGATCCCTGAGGGACACCTCGAAATAAATTTTTGGTCGATGAAAATGATTCCTTGATTTGGACATATTGAGACCTGCCCCTAACAAACGTGTCAATCAACCGACATGCAGAGGTGGAAAATCGATAAATGGAAAATAATTTATTGAGTAGAACCTCGTGAGAAATAGACTCAAACGCTCTACTGAAGTCTAGGCTAATAATGGAGGCTAGTTCCTTTCGGTCCACAGCACTACGCACCTCCTCAGTAATATTCAATAAAAGATTAGTAGCGTTATAACCCTTTCTAAAACCAAACTGTCCTTCCGATATAAATCCATTTTCCTCTACGTACCCTGTTAATTGTTTATTGATCAAAATCTCAAGAATTTTAGAAAAAATATTAACGACACTAATTGGACGAAAATAAGATAATTCCAATGGATTTTTTACCTTAGGCACTGGCACAACTCTTGCATTTTTCCAATTCTTTGGGTATTGAGAGGTAGTAAGAATGGTATTATAACAATATGTCAAGTGAGAACAAATCATTGCAAAAATTAATTTTAAAAACTTTAAAGGTAGATCATCTGGACCCGCACAATTAGATTTTATGCTCATAAAGGCATTCCACACCTCAGGCTCATCAATATTTCGAAAAGAAAAATCATTATATGAATTGTTTCCATATTGACAATACATAATAGAAGGTGGGTTTGTAATAGGAGGTAGAATAAAAAAATCGTTACAATCTTCGACATCGATATTACATGTGCCATTATAGTTATTGTCGGCAACACCTATATTTCTCAACTCCTTCCAAATTGTAGAAGAGTCCCCAGATGAAAATAAATTGCGACAATATCTATCTCTATTTTTCCTTATCACAGACTTTAATTTATTTCTGTACTTACAGAAGGTAACCCATCTTTCATGACTATTTAACTCTAAGTAAGCCCTGTAGGCAAAATTTCTATTTTCTTTCGCAATGCAAACGTCTCTACTCTGCATCCAATCACATTTCTGTCTTACTTTCACTACCTTCACCGGAATATGTTTTTCATAAATTCCTTTTAACTGTCGAGTGAAAAAGTCAATCTGAAAAGTAGTATCGGATGTATTATAGATAGGACTAAAGTCAATTTGGTCAAAATCATAAACGCAATCATCAATATTGAACCTACTATAATCCCTAATACATATTTTATCATCCTCTTTATCCAATTTTATATCATATGAAATAAAAATCGCAGCGTGGTTAGAATTTAGTGCTGGAAAACAATACTGACCGTTTTTACAAACCAAATTTGGGAAAGAGACTAAAAAATAATCTATTAATGAATAACTATTGAAACGAGTGTCTACATGTGTAGGTATACTATTATGTATTACGCCCAACCCCAGAGAAGCACTTTCTGCCCTCATCATGTCACCATTGTTGTATAAATTTATGTTAAAATCTCCTGTAATAATAATATGATTATATTTTGACGACAAATCCGCTAATTCCTCCTCACAACCGCGAAAGTTTCCATGTGGTAAATACATCACTCCTAAAAGAACTCTAACTAACCTGTTAGCTCTAATCTCAACAAACAAACCTTCGCAATTTCCTTCATCATCGAAAGTGTGGACCATTCTAGTATTAAGCCCATTTTTTATATACATACAAACACCACCACCGCGCATATATCTTCTGTCACTTCTGTATATGTGATAACCGTCAATTTTTATCGCACTATCCAAAATGTAATGATGCAGCCATGTTTCAGAAATAGCTATTACGTCAAAAATACTATTCTTAAAAATGTGTCTAATCTCTTCTAACTTGGTGGAATTAGCCCTAGGCACAATACTCTGAGCATTGATATGCACCACATTTAAATTAGTTTGTCTCAGATTAAGTCTATTTAATAATTCGTTGTTGATAGTATCTCCAAGATTGTTAACCATTACAAGTAAAAAGTAAACCACTCCATATTTGTGCAAAGAAATTTAATTTGTAATATATACTAAAAGAAAGCTTAAATTTATAATAAGAAATATAAAATAGTATCATTATGTATC
This sequence comes from Lucilia cuprina, assembly GCF_022045245.1. Lineage (NCBI taxonomy): Eukaryota > Metazoa > Arthropoda > Insecta > Diptera > Calliphoridae > Lucilia > Lucilia cuprina. The sequence continues at coordinate 32,648,501 of NC_060951.1, read as the reverse complement.
AATATATAATAGCATGAAAGACTACTGCCCATAAAAAAGTAAATTAATTCAAAATTGGCAAATAGAGGTCTAATTAGAACATCTACAGTTGTTCAATTCCTATGTGAAATTAAAATAAATAAACAGAGAAAATTTAATAGTGAAGCGTTTATATTTATCTATTAAATTAGGATAATAAGAATAATAATAATAAACCAATCTTATTTTATTTTTTTTTTTTTATGACAATAATATAAAAGTATACAAAAATGGATTTCTTTTATTAACAACTATCTTCAACAACAGACGGCTCGCTAGCTACAGTCATCTCACCAGTATTCTTGTCAACAACAACAGTCTGAGTATCAGACTTATTGGATAGAGTATCATGGTTTTCCCCAGAAATTACAAATGCATCATTGGATTTAAACATCAAATTTAGCTTTTCAAAACTTAACAATTTAGAATCACCATTCGGAAAGTATATTTTAGCTTCTGGTAAATCTTTATTGAAGAATCTAAACTTATTTATTTTACCCTCCTTGAGTAATTTACGGCAAAAGTAATTTAGCTTAGAGGCGAGAGGAGTAAGATTATCGTTCAAGTATATTCTTGAATGTATATCAGTTTCACATAACTGGCTACGTTTTATTTCACCATAAGCAAAGTACTGCTTCATCAAGAGGTCTCTCTTGTAAACACTATTTATTTTTACTAAGATGCTTTTTTTCTGGTGTATATACGCGCATAAATTTACGTCATTATGACCAATCTCTACATTTAAAAGTTTGCCAATAGAAAACACAGCGTTATATAGTTCATCCACCGACAAATTTTGACCGAGTCCATAAATGAGGATGTCATTTCTATTAAGTTGTTTTCGTAGGCTATTATTCTCAATTTGAAGGTGTTGAAATTTTGAAGTAACAAATTGTTCAGTAGCTTTAGATTTCTCCATACTACAAGCCACTTCGGCTTTTATTTCATTAAGCTGCGATATAATATCTTCCGAAATAATCTTAGATAACTGCTTGATGCTAAATTCCAATTGGCTTAATTTGGATGATACTTCATTTTCGCAAGAGTTGGTAGCTCCATTGGAAAGGCAAGATTGGCATTGAAAAGTAATTACGCCTTTGCTTTTAATAATTGTATCAAGAATTGACTCCGTTATATCACAATTTTTAGTTGCTGCACATTTTATGTGGTAATCAAGTTTACACTGACCACACTTTATGAATTTAGCATTCTTTTCATTTTTTTTGCAAACTGCACATTGCTTTAGTGGTGCCATAATAAATTTATTTAATTTTTCCAAATAGTGTTATAATTTATTTTTACTTTCAAGATTATTAATTTCTTAAAATTCAAAATAATTAAATATATTGAAAACCGGTATTTGTTTAATGTAATGTACGTAAATTATTCTTGTTAAATATGCAGTTTCTTTACTTTTCTTTTCTGCTTTAGTTCTTTTTTTTTTTTGTTTTTAATATTAACTCTCTTTTTTTTATTTATGTATCTTCTTTTTAATATTTTTTTTTCTTCTTTTTTTTATTATTATTTTTGGAATCTCTTTCTAAATATGCAATATTCTCTTGGCACAAACTGGTTTATTTTTATGTCATTTGTAATTATTTATGTATCACTATTTCTTCATTCTTATTGTATTATTGTTGGTATTTATTCGTATTAACACATTTTATGCTGAGTTCATTATTTTACTTTTATAATTTTAATTGATTTTATAATTTTTTATTGATTTTTATATGCACTTGAAAACAAATTTCATTAAAAAAGATCGACCAATGCAAGTTCTATGCAATAAATTAATTTTTTTAAATTTAAAACCCTTTTTATTAACAACAATTTCACTTATTTACGGACAGTAAAAAATAAACGTCTACTCTTGTGTCATGCTAAACTAAAAAATTCAAATAATGCTAAATAATGGTTTAGAAGAAGGGACGGAGTTTGTGGCGTAAGATCACCACTGCCCTTTTTTTAATTTATCAGCGATTATCTTACAAGGCTGAGTGCTATAGAGTTTACTCTAAAACATGCTTAACTTATCACAGTGGTTCTCTATAACCACTGAAATAAAGTCTTGTCAATTAATATAAACCGTGTTTCGGACTACACATTACGTCCCTCTAGGAGCCATCATCAGGCAAGAGATTAGATAGCTCGAGTACTTGAGCAAAGTGCACTTATAATGGACAGGACATCTATATACGTTTATTGCACCATGCGTGCAAGTTACTCAAAGGGCAATGGTGGGTTGTTGCTTAGTTTTACTCATCCAGTGGAGGAAAAAGACCACTGTGAAATAGACCGTCAAGGAAGGTGTTCACGTAAAGGACTTCGACTTTAAAACATACAGACAGATAGACCGACAGGCGCACATGGCTTAATCGACTCTGTTATCTAAAAGAATCCATTATATATATAAACTTTATAAAGTTGGAAAATTATGGTATAGAAATTACAAACGGTATGACAAACTATACAGCCTTCTCACGAAGGTCAAGGATATAACAAAAACATTCTAAAAATGATGATGAAAATTGTTTTTAGAATTTTCCAAAGCTTTTCTATCAAAAAATATAAGCTTCTGAAAATTTTCTATAAGAGAAATTAAAACTTCAAAAATCTTTTATAAAAAAGAGCATTTTTTAAAGTTTTCTATAAAAAGAAGAAAATTTTCTATAAACAATTAGAGTATTACATTCGTCTGCATGGAATCATTAAAACCCTTCACCACAGTGTTAAATTAAAAAAAATCTTTAATTTTTCCTTTTTCATCTCCGTGACAAAAAACAAGTGTGAATGATTATGTATTTACATATGAGCTCAAAATTGCGAGATGTAGAGTTCAAAAATTTGGACACACAGAGAGGCATAAGGACGAAAGGACATAATTTCATGATTCTGAGCCGATTGGTATACTTTAAGCTAATATTTTTGGATATTACAAACAAAAGCAATAACGCATAATACCCTACCCACTATAGTGGCAACGGGTATAAAAACCTTTATTAAGCTAAAAATATTCTCATAAAATAAACATTATGCATCTTCGAAACTTTACTTATTTGCCATAATGACAAAACTTACTATAAATGACATTTGACACATGACAAAATGTAAATCTAGTTTTTAGCCAATTGCATATTTTAACACTATATCATTACAACCACGAAGAAAAGTTTTCTTCTTCCCTCTAAAATTCGTTAACAAGAACTTTAAATTATTACTAAGCTGTTGCTGCCACATAAAAATAGCAACAGAAAAAAAAACGGCGAAAAAAAGTACAAACAAAGATCCTCAAACTGTCAACACAAAAACAAATAACAATAAATGTTGTTTGGTAAAAATTGTTCAAAAATAAAAACCAAAATGTGCCTTTGTTAGCAGTTTTTGTTAAATAAATTTTTTATAAAACAAATACTCATCGTAACTGTTCTTAGTGCGACAGTTGCTAAACAATACAAAACAAATAAAAAAAACGAGTAAACTACTAAAAATGTATTGTTGTTGACATTCGAATGAATGTAGCAGCAACAATGCATTTGTTCATTGCATTAAATGCAAACAACGCTATCGCCACAATAGCAACGTTAGAAATTTTTCCAAAAAAGTTTTTGTTTTAGTACTCCAAGTATGTGCCAACTCCCTCTTCAAAAAAATATAAATATTTTTGCATATTATTTTGCAGATATTTTATTTAGAAAAAATACGTTTTTTTACGACTATATTTTCTGCAACAAATTTGTGTATAAAATAAGTATGTAAAATATTTTATTTCATTTTGTTGGGTTTTTTCATTGTTGACATCTTTCTGTATGCCTCAGTAAAGCTGCTGTTGGTGTAACATTATGTTGCTGTTGGTATCGTTCTTATATTTCTTTGCTTTTCTTTTTTGGAAAAGGAAAATCATACATATCATCTTTATAACTTCTTGCTGTGACTGGGACTATTACTACTTTATGTTGCTCATATCATAACATAAGCTCGAAAGTATCATAATAATAAATACTGTGAGACAGTGAAGTCTAGGATAAACAACCTCAGGTGTAGTTCAATTCACTTTAGTTTAGATTAAGTTCTAGTTCAGTTCTAGTTCTAGTTCAGTTCTAGTTCAGTTCTAGTTCAGTTCTAGCTCAGTTCTAGCTCAGTTCTAGTTCAGTTCTAGTTTAGTTCTAGTTCAGTTCTAGTTCAGTTCTAGTTCAGTTCTAGTTCAGTTCTAGTTCAGTTCTAGTTCAGTTCTA
>NC_060951.1:32642852-32644151 GCF_022045245.1 Lucilia cuprina | reverse complement strand
GAATATTCTACACTATAGCTAGTAATTTATGCTGATTAAAATTCAATCAAATCTGCTTGGCTATTATGATTAAAATGTAAGTAAACATTTGTTCTGGAAATTTACAATACAAAATAATGGACAATAGACGAGCTAGAAATAATGGGGTAATAAGTTAAATCCCCGAAAAGATCGTAGCAATGCAATGTATGGAATCTTGTAGTTGCATGTTGAAAAAAATTTAAGTTGTAAGGATAACAGAAAATTTAATGTATATACACAACAGTGCTAAATTCAGGCTACAGCCAACATTCAGCAACAGTGATATAAATAGTCATCATTGTTATCACAAGATGTTACAGCAAACTTATCCTGTACAAATTAAGGTATACCCAAGAGATAGAATGAATTCACTTTCGAGTTTGGGGATATAAAATATGTTAAGCCAACGTCTGAATGACCCTATTGTATATTAGATCATGTTTTGTTGCTGCCACTGATGTTGCTACGATTATCGACAATGATGTTCTAAAGACAAACAATCACAAAAGACTGAAAATAGAAAATCATTTACATGATATGCAGATAGTTAGGTGAAGATACCTACGACCATTCCTCCATAGTATGTATATTTACACCCGGGCATAATAATAACATAAGCATTAATTACCTGACAAGTTGCCTTCTGTTGCATCTCTATAGCTCTTCAGTCCCATTAACTTGAGTGCCTCCAAGCATTGTTTTCGCCTTGTTGGATATTCACTGTCGGATAACTCATGCCGCACATCTGAATTGCAAATTAAAACCACGAGATCCTTTTCACCGGCAACAAATGGAATTTGGAATGTTTCCAAAGAGCTACAATGGCAAAAACAACAGAAAATAAATTTACATACACATTTTTAACTAGAGAGACAAATAATAGACACATACACATATCTTTACATACAAAAATCTATTCCTTTACACTTACACACACAATTTTAAAGTATACAATTTACACGTATGCATAAACAATGGAATAAAAAGGACAAAGTTTGAAATAAAGAATTCAAAAACAATATTAAAATAGAAAATATTTTGAAACGAATTTATACTGGTACTATTTGGGCAAAAACTGCACTACAGTGGACAACTTTCAGAAATAGTAATATAAATTTTTTAGTTCAGTTCTACTTCTGTTCTAGTTTAGTTCTAGTTCTAGTTCAGTTATAGTTCAGTTCTAGTTCAGTTCTAGTTCAGTTCTAGTTCATTTCTAGTTCAATTCTAGTTCAGTTCTAGTTCAGTTCTAGTTCAGTTCTAGTTCAGTTCTAGTTCAGT
>NC_060951.1:32641345-32642752 GCF_022045245.1 Lucilia cuprina | reverse complement strand
GAACTGAACTAGAACTAAACTAGAACTGAACTAGAACTGAACTAGAACTGAACTAGAACTGAACTAGAACTGAACTAGAACTGCACTAGAACTGAACTAGAACTGAACGTAAGAAGTAGAAATGATCTACTTTTTTATGTTCAGCTTTAGTGGAAAATAAATTTTTAATTGCTACGAACAATGTCACTTGTAGTTGTACAAAATTTTATACGATACTTCTACGCAATTATGAAAACCCACGAAAATTAATAAAAAAATTGTTAAATGTGTACGACAATACAACTAAAATAAAAACAGTGCACAATTCTCCTCCATTTGGGTAAAATATAGATTTAAGTAATAGGCAGATGAACTGACAAAGTTTGAAAGAGAAATAAAAAAACCAGAACAAATTATTTTAACGATGATCACAGGTGAAATGAAATTAAACAATAGAAAGATGTTTAAGCTATTTTGCCCAGAAAGCAGAATACAAAATAGACAAAAGAAAAATGTAAAACATACGTATTAACAAATTGTGGTATTTTCTAGAGAATATTAACTAGAGCAAATACATTTGCTGTGTACCGTAATACAAACACAAGTACAAGCATTTCTATGCTTTACAGTTTTTATCTTGCTTTATATTTATATTTTTTGTTTAAACTAAAAGAATAAACTGTAAAATCTACCAGAAAGACAATAGAACTAAAATTCTATTGTTTTTAAAAAGTAGATTTGTAGTCCCTTTTGGGAAATGAAACATATTTTAAACTAATGTACAATGATTATGTAAAAAGTATAGAATATTTGTATATATGTACATATATTTTCTATTCTTCTCTCCTTGTTGTTATTCATGTTATAAATTGCATTACAATTTCTATTTCCGGTTTAAACAAGCTATATCCTATGGCTAATAGAAAACAACGTATGTATATACGAAGGCAAAAACAGCAGCAGCGACTAAAAGAGACAAATACATTTTTAGAAAATATGTCTGCCATACATACAAATATCCATACGTTTGAATATTTTTCAAAATTTATTACATATTGGCCTTTATACATGAAATTACTATGTTTGTGCCTTGCAGAAATTTTAAAATACTTTTGCTTCACGTGTGCATACATGTGCACGTTTGCGTTAGTTAGTCATTATATTCAATTTACATATTTGCCTTTAAATATAATGTCTATCCAAACTTGTATAATTTGACAGTGGGATATTTTTTGAGAGATATTTTACAATTTTTCAGTCTAGTTCTACTGACTCAAATATTAAACTTGAAGTAAACTAGAAATGAACTTTAACTGATTAAGATCTGAACTACAACTGAACTAGAACTGAACTAGAACTGAACTAGAACTGAACTAGAACTGAACTAGAACTGAACTAGAACTGAACTAGAACTGAACTAGAACTGAA
>NC_060951.1:32639635-32641245 GCF_022045245.1 Lucilia cuprina | reverse complement strand
TTCTAGTTCAGTTCTAGTTCAGTTCTAGTTCAGTTCTAGTTCAGTTCTAGTTCAGTTCTAGTTCAGTTCTAGTTCTGTTCTAGTTTAGTTCTAATTCAGTTCTAGTTCAGTTCTATTTCAGTTCTATTTCAGTTCTAGTTCAGTTTCTAGTTCAGTTCTAGTTCAGTTCTAGTTCAGTTCTAGTTCAGTTCTAGTTCAGTTCTAGTTCTGTTCTAGTTCAGTTCTAGTTCAGTTCTAGTTCAGTTCTAGTTCAGTTCTAGTTCAGTTCTAGTTCAGTTCTAGTTCAGTTCTAGTTCAGTTCTAGTTCAGTTCTAGTTCAGTTCTAGTTCAGTTCTAGTTCAGTTCAGTTCTAGTTCAGTTCTAGTTCAGTTCTAGTTCTAGTTCAGTTCTAGTTCAGTTCTAGTTCAGATCTAGTTCAGTTCTAGTTCAGTTCTAGTTCAGTTCTAGTTCAGTTCTAGTTCAGTTCTAGTTCAGTTCTAGTTCAGTTCTAGTTCAGTTCTAGTTCAGTTCTAGCTCAGTTCTAGTTCAGTTCTCGTTCAGTTCTAGTTCTAGTTCAGTTCTAGTTCAGTTCTAGTTCAGTTCTAGTTCAGTTCTAGTTCAGATCTAGTTCAGTTCTAGTTCAGTTCTAGTTCGGTTCTAGTTCAGTTCTAGTTCGATTCTAGTTCAGTTCTTGTAAAGTAATAAACATGTATTGAAAAGTTAATGTAGGTTGGGATAAAATATTTTTTTTAGTTACATTTTAATACTTCCTAAAAAAAATATTTTTATTTAATTTTCAATTCAAAAGAACAATTATTAAATTGCAACTACAGCATCTAAAACCACAATCTAAATTTGCAAAATTATGGAAATTGTGTAAATTTAAACAACTTACCAGAAAAACTATAAAGCAAATCAAGAAAAATCTCTAAATAAATTTACAATTGTCAACAAATTTTATAATATTTAGATAAGAAAAAAGCCAAATTATACATTCGACTGAAAACAGAATAATTTAATTTGTAAAATAAATAACAACTATATACTGTAAACCTCAGAAAAAAAATATTTTTAAGATAAACACACCTGCATACAAAAAGGAGTATAACTTTAAGACAAATAAATTTTTGTATATTTTTTACACTTCCACTGCATACATAAGTCATATGCATATGAGTAACTTTTTATATATTAGTCGATTGTTTTTTCGTATTTTACCACAGAATGCAATATACCATAAAATCCATTTGAATATAATATTACAAATCTAATTTGAAATTTATGGAAATTCAAACAAAAGAACGTCTTTCTATTTTTTTTTTATTTTCCTTATTTGAACCTCTTATGTATATTTTCTGGTTACTTTTTTTCTTAAGATATAAAGATAGATAGAATCCAAGTAACTTACTACTTTTTTTTGGTAATAAAGGAGGTGGTGTAAACTTATTTTTTAAGGATATAAAGTATAAAGGTAAGACAGTGGAGTAGATTTAAAATGAAAATACTTAAACTAAAAGTACTACTTAGAACTGAACTAAAACTGAACTAAAACTGAACTAGAACTGAACTAGAACTGAACTAGAACTGAACTAGAACTGAACTAGAACTGAACTAGAACTGAACTAGAACTG